>NW_017673848.1:14317-35504 GCF_001879085.1 Nicotiana attenuata
ATCTATACAATATGCAGAGCTTCATTATCGATTTATTGCCATGGTATTATAACAAAGTGCAGAAAAACCTATGGGCATGGTATCTTTGTGAAAAATGCAGGCTTTGAAAGTGATAACCCTATGAACATGGTTTCTAGGCGAGATGCAGAATTTTAAAGAGTAAATATCCTATAGACATGGTATCTACGTGAAAATGCAGAGTTTGAAAGTAATGATCCTATCAACATGATTTCTATGTGAGATGCAAAATTTTAAAGGGTAAATATCCTATAGACATGATTTCTATGTGAAAATGAAGAATTTAAAGGGTGAATATCCTATAGACATGATTTTTACCCCTTTGGCATGCATACAGTCCCATCCCCTTTCACTATACCCCAGTAGTTATTACAAAGTTATTTACAAAGCTTATTACAGACCTAGCGAATCAGAAGGAAATAAAAAAAAATTACATCAGTGATTACATCTACATCTAATCAGCCTAATCCAGACTCAAAGTCTAATAATGTGAGATAAACCAACTTCCAGGATCGGATTTTCAAAGCCTTTCTTTTATTTGGGATGTGTCAAAATTCCAAGGAACTTCAAGAATTCCAAGCAATGCTTACACCCCAAATATCATTGCAGAGTTATGAACATAATGCAGTGTGGAAGGGCCAACCCTCAAATGTCCAAGTTCAGAGGGAACTCGAGGTCCCAAAGCAAGGCTCATAGGAGGGGGGCAGAACTTAGAGACTAGGAGTAAGTGCAAGTGCAGTAGAGGGGAAATGGCAAGCTGGTGGTTATGCGAAGCATTTTGGGGTGCTGGCACACCCCTAACCAGTTTGTCAGTTGAACTTGGGGAGTTAAGACCTATTGAAGGTCAGGTTCAGCCTTGGACAGCAATAGGGATGCTGTCAGGCTATACCTTAACTCAGCATACATGGGGGAGTGGGGATATGGGGATTCATAACAAGCAGGACTCAAGAAAGGAGCAGGCAAGGGCATACCCAGCAATGGGACATACTGGCACACCCTTTAGCCTACTTGGGGGGGGGGGGTTTAGAACTCAGTTCATGAGCAACAATTCTTGTTGCCATGCCCTGAGTCCCCACTTACAAACATATGGGGGTAAATGGGATGGGGAACTAGTGTTTACAAGAAAGTAAAGCAAACAGTAGCACATAAGCATTTCAATGTCAAATTCTGCAGAAGGTAGATATAGGCGAAAAGACTGTAAATAAACACATTGGGATGATGCTGGGAATTGAATCGAGACATACCAGTTTTTTTTTTAAAAAGATAGGCAAAGAAAGCGACGATCTTGTGAAAGCCAAAGTGCAGAGAAGAAAATTCAGAAAAGGTTGTGAGAATTATAAGCGTGAAGTCTGAAGTGTATTCCTTGTGTTGTGAAAAGAAAAGGCCGGGTATTTATAGTGTGAAAGTCATGAGAAATAAGGTAAGAAAATAATTGAAGTTTGATTTTCAATCAGTCACATAAGACTCCCTTTAGTTAAGGGATTTAAATTCAAACGGGTATAAAACCAACTAAGGAAAGAAATTAATCAAACTCTTTGTGCAAAGCATGCAATTGAGGGTAAATACATAAAAGGTTATTTTAAGGACAAGGTTTTCTGAAAGTACATGGTTGTATAATTAAGGAAAGAGAATCAATTGATAGCCACGAAATCACAAGTCCAAATATTTGGTGTGAAGAAAAAGGTTTTACTCAAGGAAAATTAGTACAATCAATTAAAGCCCCCAAAAAGATTCTGATTCAATTACTAGTTGAAAACCTTTTAAAGAAAGATTCAACACACATATAAAAGCACACAGACATGCCTAAACACGAAGAATTTTGCCATGACCTTGTAAAATCAGTAGAAAGAATCGAATGCGGAGATGGAGAGGCAAGTAGTCAAAACAGGCTTAGTGGCTTCTTTTAGAAGCTCATAAGAAAGCACGCAAACAAGTAGAAAGATCAAAGCAAACAGAGTGAGGAAACTAGTTTCGAAGCGTAGTGAGGGAACAACTGACAATAGAAGAAACAATAGGAGAACCAGTAGAAGAAACAGTAGAAGAAATACATGCTTATAGAGGATGAAGATAGCAGAGCATGGTAAAAAAAACGGGAATCATAGCGTAGAAAACACAGTAGGAGCATATGCCAGGACGAAGTATAGAAAACACAGCAAAAGAACATTCAATCACGAAGTATGAAACTCAGTAGAAGAACACCTAAGAACATAATAGAGCAAGTATTAGAACATAGTGAAAAGTGAGTGAGAACATGATACAGGAACACAATAAGAGAAACAATACAAATAATAAAGAAAGCAAAAATCATAAAAACACTTGAATACTTTCCAGAAACCCTAAATCGGAAAAGAAGGGGTTTGAAAGTAATTTTCAAAGGAAAACTTAGGGAAATCGTTAAAAAATTCACGCATAGCATAGATACATAACAGATCTAAAAGGAATCGGAGAAAAACCTCGAATAGTTAGGGTTTCGAAAGAACCCTAGAGTGAGAAAGGCTTTAAAAAGATCCGATCTAAGTCGGATAAAGTCAGAACCAGACTTAGGAGACCAGAATATGCCGGAGCAAGGCCGGAAATGGCCAGAAATAGCCGGAAACCTCGAGTCGGCGAAGATCTGAGTGAAGACCCTCGAAGTCTGTACTCGATCCTTCGAGCATCAGGCTCACATGAGCAGTAGGAGGTGAGTATGAGGTTTTCATGGCCTGAGAAGCCATGGATTCCGGTGGGAATCGAAGGGGATTAGGGTTAGTTTGGGTGGCGGCGGCTAGGGTTTGAACGGGGTTGCAGAGAGGATTGGAGAGGAAAGGGATTCAAGGGCGGCGGGTGAAGGGGAAATGATTTAGGGTTGAGGGTGTTGGTGGATTAAAAAAGGAAAGGATGCGTGTGAGCCGTTGATCTGTTAGATCAACGACTGGGATTAAAAGAAAAGGCCTGGGCGGGTTATTTGAGTGGGTCAGGGTCGGGTAATTTAGGAATTGGGTCAGGTTTGAATCAAAATTAGGGCTGGGAAATTGGGGGTTTGATTTTGGCTAAAATTGAAATGGTAATGGGCTATATATTAAATAGACAATTTCTCCCTTTTTAATTTAATTAAAATAGTTAAAATGATTTTAAAAGCAAATTGAAAGCATTGAATTAATTAATAATATATAAACGTTAATCTAAAAATACTGGAAACAATTTTATAATTGTAAAACGCTATTAATCATAATATAGGCTATAATTGTAATTTTATGCAATTTAGCTTAAAAATATCAAATAAATTTATAAAAATATGCAAAAATCACCTTAATTATATTGTGGTGTAAATATGAGGATGGAAATAAATTACTCACCAACAATGATAGGTTTGGGAATAATTATTGGATTTTGTACTACTAAAATAAATAATAAAATGATTTTAAAAAAGCTTTAAAAATTGGAAAAATATCAAAATTCTTGGGCATACTTATATATGCATGTACATGCTATTTTGAGAATATTCTGAGTATAAAAATATGTAGGGAAAAAATTGGGTATCAACAGCTGCCCCTTTTTACCCGGGAAGGATGAAAGAGTTGTCGGGTAAAGATATGATGGCCAATTTTGACCGAATGAAATGATATGAAAAGGTTTTGACCGAGCCCTGGCTCCTGAGCTGCCTACATATCCCTAGTATTACAGGAATCAGGCCATATGTAGTTCGGGATACATCGGCGGAATATGCCGATGGAGGTTTTGAAAAGGACGGACGCAATATTTAGGTTGGGAAGGATGGTCAGGGATCGATGGGCTGCGGGAACCGGAGCGAGATCGCTCCTGCTGTAATGGTCGTTGCCGGCTGGTGTACCTGCAGATGAGCAATACAAACATATCGTGCATAAATTTAAACGTGATGCAAGTTCCCGTTGGACCATGAATGATGTCTTGGGACGGGCAGGATGACGTCCTCAGACCATGACGTCCTGGGCCATGAAGCGTATAACAAAGGATTCGCAGGCGATGAAATGACGTTCTCGGGCTATGATAATGGTGCCTCCGAACCATGATGCCTTTGAATAATGATGTGCAAAATATAAAGCGGGGGGTCCTCAGACCATGGCATGGCGTTCTCGGGCTATGAAAATGATGCCTCCGAACAATGACGCCCTTGGATAATTTGGCGAAATTTGAGCCCTTGAAATGCAGGATGTGGCGATATTTCAGCTGATGTAAAGCATAAATATAAATGGCGATATTTTAGCCGATATGAAGTATAAATACAAATGGCGATATTTCAGCCGACAGAAATTTAAACAAAGCTGGCATTTTTCAGCCGATACAGAGAATTAAATAAAGTTGGGGATTTTTCAGCCGATGCAGGATTTAAATGAGGTGGCGATATTTCAGCCATGCAAAGTTTTAATAAAATGGCGATCTTTCAGCCGATGCAAGATTTAAAGGAAGTGGCGATATTTCAGCCGATGCAAAAATGTAAGTAAAGTGGCGATCTTTCAGCCGATGCAAGATTTAAATGAAGTGGGGGATATTTCAGCCGATGCAGGATTTAAATGAAGTGGCGATATTTCAGCCATGCATATGGAGACAGAGCTTAATCTCGGAAGGCAGAATAGTAGCCTTATGCAATGCAGGAAATGCAAATGGAGGTAGAGCTTAACCTCGGAAGGCAGAATAGTAGCCTTATGCAATGCAGGAGTGCAGGATGGAGACAGTGCTTAGTCTTGGAAGGCAGAAAAATAGCCTTATGCAATGCAAGAAAATGTAGGATGGAGACAGTGCTTAGTCTTGGAAGGCAGAAAGGTAGCCTTATGCAGTGCAAGGAAATGTAGGATGGAGACAGTGCTTAATCTCGGAAGGCAGAAAAGTAGCCTTAAGCAATGCAAGGAAATGTAGGATGGAGACAGTGCTTAGTATCGGAAGGCAGAAAAGTAGCCTTATGCAATGCAAGAAATGCAGATGGAGACAGTGATTAGTCTCGGAAGGCAGAAAGGTAGCCTTATGCAGTGCAAAAATGCAGATGGAGACAATGCTTAGTCTCGGAAGGCAGAATGATAGCCTTATGCAGAAAATGTAGGTGGAGGTAGAGCTTAACCTCGGAAGGCAGAAAGGTAGCCTTATGCAAAATGCAGATAAAGGTGAGTAGTAACGAAAACTCTTAGCTGATAGTTGATTGCGTCGTTGTGGCTGCTGGGGATGTCATGCGTGGACAGCACTTGTAAGTGAGCGATGATTCTGAGAGTCGTACTCCTGCAAAATATGAATATGTAACCGTATCTGATGGTTCTATGTTCTGGGGTGCCTGCATTCAAAGAAAGATCGTGAGTTTTGTAAAGGGGGAAGGTTAGTTCATCTTCCCGTGGACCTCGCTCGTCCTACTCGGCTCTTGTTTTCATTGGGGGGTAGCGTCGCTAAGCAAAGCAATTTGATAGTAGCCATGCATAACTTTCCAAAAATGAAGTAAACACATAAATAATAATAAAACGATTTTCTTTTAGATGAACCGATGACTGCGACGCGGTTCAAGATATTGCGACCTCTCTTGCTCCGGAATTTTGAGGGGCCTCCTCAAAATTCTGCCCCAGTTTACTGGGCTGGTGCTTCTGATGGCTGCGCGTTGGAGAATGGCTGAAGATCAACTTCGGAATTTTGAGGGTCCTCCTCAAAATTCTGCCCCAGTTTCCAATAGTGGGGGAAATGAAAATTTTATTGAATTGTGACCGAACCCATAGGGCTGCCTACGTATCCCCTCTTAAACGGGAATCAGGTCAGGCGTAGTTCAAATTACATCATACAAAAATCATAATGATTACACATAATAGCGTTTGACTGCATCTGAATTAATTGGCTTTGGCCAGACTTCTCCATCCATCTCTGCGAGTATGAGGGCCCCTCCTGTTAGGACCCGATGAACCATGTACGGGCCTTGCCAGTTAGGAGAGAACTTTCCTTTGGCTTCATCCTGATGCGGAAAAATTTTCTTCAGTACTAGCTGTCCTGGCGTGAATTGTCTCGGTCTGACCCTTTTGTTGAAGGCTCTGGACATCCTGTTCTGATACAATTGACCATGACAAACTGCGTTCAGTCTTTTCCCGTCTATGAGGGCTAACTGCTCATAGCAACTTTTTACCCATTCTGCATCTTCAAGTTCCGCTTCCTGTATAATCCTCAGGGAGGGAATCTCTACTTCGGCTGGGATGACTGCCTCGGTACCGTAAACCAGCATATAAGGAGTTTCCCCAGTTGATGTGCGGACTGTGGTACGGTATCCCAACAGAGCAAATGATAGCTTTTCGTGCCACTGCTTGTGTTTTTCTATCATTTTCCTTAGTATTTTCTTGATGTTCTTATTGGCTGCTTCTATAGCTCCATTCATCTGAGGTCTGTAGGCTGTGGAATTCTTGTGCGTAATCTTGAATGTCTCACACATTGCCCTTATCAGATCACTGTTGAGATTTAAACCATTATCAGTGATGATTGACTCTGGGACGCCGAACCGGCAAATGATACGGTCGCGGACAAAGTCTGCCACAACCTTCTTGGTTACTGCCTTATACGATGCTGCTTCAACCCATTTGGTGAAATAATCAATTGCCACTAGAATGAACCTGTGCCTGTTCGATGCGGCGGGCTCGATAGGTCCGATGACATCCATTCCCCAAGCGGCAAACGACCATGGTGAGCTTGTTGCATTGAGCTCGTTAGGAGGCACCTTTATCATGTCTGCATGAATCTGGCAGCGATGGCATCTCCGAACATACTGGATGCAGTCCGTCTCCATATTCATCCAGAAATAACCGGCCCGGAGTATTTTCTTGGCTAAGACAAAACCATTCATATGCGGACCACAGGTCCCTGCATGAACTTCTTCCAACAACCTGGATGCTTCCTTTGCTTCGACACATCTTAGTAATCCCAAATCGGGAGTCCTCCTATACAGGATTCCTCCGCTGTGAAAGAAGTGATTGGATAGCCTCCGCAGTGTGCGCTTTTGAGTAGTGTTTGCGAGTTCTGGATACTCTCCTGTTGACAGATACTTCTTAATGTCATGAAACCATGGTTTTCCATCTGCTTCTTCCTCGACATGAGCACAGTAAGCGGGTTGATCCTGGATTTTTACCGGGATAGGATCAATGAAGTTCTTATCTGGATGCTGAATCATGGATGATAGAGTGGCCAATGCATCGGCGAACTCATTCTGGGCTCTGGGGACATGCCAGAATTCTGTCTTTGTAAACCTCTTCCTCAACTCCTGTACCTGATGCAAATACGGGAGTATTTTGGAGTTCTTGGTTGCCCATTCTTCTCGAACCTGATGTATGAGCAAGTCTGAATCCCCGATCACTAGTAACTCCTGAATGTTCATGTCAATGGCCAGCTTGAGCCCCAAGATGCAGGCTTCGTACTCGGCCATGTTGTTGGTGCACGGGAACCTGAGTTTGGCGGACACCGGATAATGCTGACCTATTTCTGATACTAGAACTGCTCCTATGCCAACTCCTTTAAAGTTTGCTGCTCCGTCGAAGAACATTCTCCAGCCATCATAGGATTCTGCAATGTCTTCTCCTATGAAAGAGACCTCCTCGTCAGGAAAATACGTATTTAGAGGCTCGTATTCTCCACCCACGGGGTTTTCGGCAAGATGATCGGCGAGTGCTTGTCCTTTGATCGCTTTCTGGGTCACGTAGACAATATTGAATTCACTCAGCAGGATTTGCCATTTGGCTAGCTTGCCCATGGGCATGGGCTTCTGAAAGATGTACTTTAGCGGATCCAACCTTGATATGAGATAAGTGGTATAGGCACAGAAATAATGCCTCAACTTCTGAGCTACCCAAGTCAGAGCACAACACGTGCGCTCTAGCAGGGAATACCGGGCCTCATACGGGTGAACTTCTTGCTGAGATAGTAAATGGCTTGCTCCTTTCTCCCTTTATCATCATGTTGTCCCAAAACACAGCCGAATGCCCCATCCAGTACTGCAAGGTAGAGCAATAGCGGTCTACCCGGTTCAAGCGGAACCAGGACTGGCGGCGTTGACAAGTATTCCTTGATTCCGTCGAAGGCCTTTTGACAATCATTAGTCCATTTAGTGGCGGCGTCCTTTTTCAACATCTTAAAGATTGGTTCACAAATGACAGTGGACTGGGCTATGAACCGGCTGATGTAGTTGAGTCTCACCAAGAAACTCATAACCTCTTTCTTGTTCATTGGCGTTGGCAATTCTTGAATGGCTTTAACCTTTGACGGATCCAGTTCTATTCCTCGGCGACTTACGATGAACCCAAGCAGTTTTCCGGCGGGAACCCCGAATGCACATTTGGCGGGATTCAGTTTCAAGTTGTACCTTCTCAGTCTGTTGAAGAACTTCCTCAGATCTTCCATGTGATTAGTGGCTCTCTTGGATTTGATGATGACGTCGTCTACATACACCTCGATCTCTTTGTGTATCATGTCATGGAAAATAGTAGTCATGGCCCTCATGTAGGTGGCCCCAGCATTCTTCAATCCAAACGGCATCATCTTGTAATAATACATTCCCCACGGTGTGATGAAAGCCATTTTCTCCGCGTCTTCTTCGTCCATCCATATCTGATGATATCCGGCAAAACAATCGACGAATGACTGCAGCTCGTTCTTGGCGCAGTTGTCGATCAGGATGTGTATGTTCGGTAAGGGGAAGTCGTCTTTCGGACTGGCCCGGTTGAGGTCCTGGTAGTCGACATAGACTCTGACCTTCCCGTCCTTCTTTGTCACTGGCATAATGTTGGCTAACCATGTTGGGTACTCCACTACCCTGAGGACCTTGGCTTTGACTTGTTTGGTATCTTCTTCCTTGATTTTCAAACTTATATCTGGCTTGAACTTTCTGAGTTTCTGCTTTACCGGCAGACATGTTGGGTCTGTTGGCAGTTTGTGAGCTACAATAGATGTACTGAGACTGGTCATATCATCATACAACCAGGCAAATATGTCCTCATATCTTTTAAGAACTCCGCGTACTCTTCTTTTTCTGACGGTGACAGGTGAACACTGATGCCCGTTTCCTTGACATTCTCTGAGGATTCCCCAGGTTGACGACCTCAGTTTCGTCCAGGTTAGACTTAGGTCTATTCTCAAAGTCCTCGACCTCTTTAACGATCTCTTCTGGTATCTCATCCTCTTCTGAGGCTATATCCGTTTGTTGCGTTACCTCGTCGCATGTCACACTCGTCGGTTCATCAAGATAAGTAATAGTAATGTTGTGTAAAATAAAATAAATGATAGAGAAAAATAATAAGAGCGAGACTTATAAGAAACTAAAATACTTTGATAAATTCCAAAATCGTTTTCAACATCAGAGGTCTTTTCAAAATTTTAAAGATAATACTGAAGGGAAATCAACTAGCAAAAAAGTAAAAGATAATGCATAGTGCTTTGTTCAGCCTTGCTACCCCGAATATTTCCGAGCCTTGGTGGTTCTGATGGACCAATTGTTGAGGCGCGCTCCTTGGCTCACAGCTTGTATGGAAGGGCCTTCCTCCCCTTCCTGCTCGGGAATGACATGACAGTCCATATTGTCATCTTCCAAGAACAGGTTCTTCATTGCTGCCAATGTTTCATCTTCCTCTGACCCATATATGATGTCTGCTGGCTGGAAAGTTTGCTCCAGGTGGGGTATTGGGTGCTCCAGCGGGAAGTAAGGGCCGCGCCATGGTGGCGACCAGTTCTTGAATTCTTGCCAAGTATATATCCATACCCTAACCCGAAAGTGGTGCCATGTTTCTTCAGTTTGATAGGCTTGGTGATTCCTTGGAGGTTCTTGCCGAGCCCTTTGCCAGGTTCATACCCGCTCCAATTTAGTATACTTTCTATCTTGTTATCCCACCACTTATCTTTGTCCACAACGTTGACTCGCTCAATCTGGTGGTAGGTTTCTCCTCCTAGCTTCCTTCTTCCTTCAATCGCTGGGATGGTTTGGCGACTGTATATGGGGTTACTTCCGTCACCATGAATAATCACCTCCTGGTGATTCCACTCGAATTTCACTGCCTGGTGCAGGGTTGATGCTACAGCTCCAGTGGCGTGGATCCAAGGTCGTCCCAGTAATAAGTTGTATGATGCTGGGATGTCTATTACTTGAAAATCAACGTCGAACCAAGTCGGTCCCATTTGTAGACACAAACTGATCTCCCTAATAGTGGACCTTTGGGAACCATCAAAAGCTTTGACGTTGATAGCCCCATCCTTGATCTCATGCAGACTCTTCCCCAACGTTCTGAGGGTCACCAATGGACAAATGTTGAGGCTGGACCCCCCATCAATCAAAGTCCTGGTGATGAAATAGTCTTCGCATTGCACAGTGATGTGCAACGCTTTGTTGTGGCCTAAACCTTCAGGGAGCAACTCATCCTCGTGGAAAGTGATCTTATGACTCTCCAATATCTGCCCGACCATGTTTGCCATCTCTCCTCCAGTTATGTTACTGGGTACATACGCCTCGCTCAGTATCTTCATCAGGGCATTCTTATGTGTCTCGGAGCTCTGCAGTAGAGCTAGAATGGAGTCTACGCTGGTGTTTTATTTAATTGATCGAAAATTGAGTATTCTTTCGCCTGTATCTTCCGCTAGAGATCATCGGGCCCAGTTTCAATGGGCCGTCCAGAGGCCTGCTTATTTGATTCAGCTAAGTGCTCCGGAGTATAAATTCTGCCGGTTCTGGTCATACCCTGTGCTGCAATTGCTTCCCCAGACCTAGTCTTCCCCTTCCTTCTTGCCTCGGCGGTGTAATCCCAAGGAATGGCCTGTGTATGGAATGGCGTTATGGCTAACATTGCTACAGGAATGGGCACCCTTGTTTTTGGGGGTAATACAGCAACTTCAAATGGTACTTTCGGAGACCCAAACTCCACCTCAATTGGCTCTGCGGTCTTTGTGGATGAAGGTGTTTCAAACCCGAGAGCCACGGACATGTTTACTTCAGCATCCCCAGAGGGCTGGATCTGGACTACGATTGGATTCAGTGTGACTGTTGGTTTCTTGGGCTCGTCACCTTCGGCAATCAATCCAATTGACCCTTTAGGGTCCCAATCATCTTCTGCCTCGATCATATGCACACCTCCACCCTTATGATCAGGCAAGCGATTGTTGCAAACATTAGGAGCAGGCTCCTTCGCCACGAAGATTTTGTTGTCAATTAGAGCTTGGATTTTGTCTTTCAAAGATCGGGACTCATTAATGGTATGCTCTTTCATGTCGGAATGGTATGCACAGGTTTTGTTTGGATTGGCCCATTGGCAAGGATTTTCTGGAGTTATGGCGGGGATTGGGGTGACGTAACCGGCTGCTTTGAGTCTTTCATATAGCTGGTCGATTGGCTTGGCGATGGCGGTGTATTGGTAGAAGGTCGGGCATTATAGACGGGTGCGGATTGGGAATATCTTGGTGAGGTAGGTTGATATGTGGGGGATGGAGATGATTGGTAAGTCGGTGGTGGAATTTGGTAAGAGGGCGGAGGTGTTTGGTAATTTGGGATGGATTGATATGTGAGAGGAGGTATTGGGTAAGCTTGGTATTTTACTGGGGATTTCGTTCTCTGTGCAACCATCACGGCACTCACATCCTTTTTCTTGGACGTGCCACCAGACTGTAGAGCCTTCTTGGTAGCTTGCAATGCCTCAAAATCAGTGACCATACCACTTTTAATGCCTTCCTCAATCCTTTCTCCTAGCTTGATGATGTCGGAGAATTTCTGGCCTTCGATCAACATCAACCTCTCATAATACTGTGGATCCTGAGCTCGGACGAAAAACCTGTTCATCTGTTCTTCTTCCAAGGCCGGCCTGATCTTAGCAGCCTCTGATCTCCATCAAGTGGCATACTCGTGGAATGTCTCAGTAGTTTTCTTTTTCAGATTCTGGATGTAGAAGACATCTGGTGCATTTTCTGTATTGAATCTGAACCTGTCCATGAAATCAGACGCCATTCCTACCCAGCTCGTCCACTTCTTGGGGTCTTGGCTAATTTACCAAGATAGCGCATGGCCTTTCAAACTTCTCATGAAAAGTTTCATGCGAATCTTTTCATCTCTTCCTACGCCGACCAGCTTACACAGTATGTCCTCAAATGGACCCTGGGATCTCCTGTGCCATCAAACATTTCGAACTTGGGAGGTTTGTACCCCTCGGGAAGTTCGACGTCTGGCTGAATGCAAAGATCCTCATAATTCAGCCCTTCAATACCTTTGTTTCCTTCAACACCCTGGACTCGGCTAGTCAATTTCTTGAGCTCGGCGGCTAGGTTCTTGATGAGGGAGTCTTTGTCGTCAGACTCCGGTGTGTTTGTAATGGGCTGAGTGTATTGTGGTAGGGTTTCCACATAGATGGGAGTGTGGTGGGGATGATCATTTGATGGTTCAGGGATGAGGAGTGGGATGTTGTTGTGACATGTGTTGCAATTTTGATGAGTAGCGGGTTGTTTCTGCGGCTTCGAGATGTTCTGTGGAGATATGGGGTGTTGAGCATTGGGAATGTTGACGTCTGGAGTAGTGAGGGAGAATGACAAGCTCGCCAAGTTCCGGACTTGGTCTAGTTCTTCTTGAAATTTTAGTAGCTTCTGTTCGAGCTGGGCGGCACTTTCTTTGGACACCTGAATACCCTGAGGAACCTCTACCCTTTCAGCTGAGTTCTCCTTTCTGATGTTGTTCACGTCCTCCATTTTTGCTTTGTTCTTGCTTTTGATAGGACTTGGAGGAGGAGGAGGTGGAGGGCCCTTAGATCTTGTGGAGTAGGATGATGATGCCAGTTTGCACGAACTAACCTTTTGGGGAGGGGAATAAAAATAAAAGAAAAAACAAAAAGGTAACAAGTTAGTATGGATTCCGAGAAAAATATTGCAATATTTAAACACGTAGTATAAGAATATGAATCGTGTCCTAAATTAGGTGCCTCGTTGTGCCCGAGGTAGGCCTAGCGACAAGTTAATTTGGAGAATTTATAATGCTAAATGCCTCATTTTATTGATAAAATAAGATGAATCCCAAAACGATACTAAGATTGCATAAAGTAAAAATGTCACTAATGGCCATTGGCCTTATTACATTTTAAAGCAAAAAGGAAAAGAGACTCCTAACTATTTGGTCCCAGAAGGACCTTCCCCAGGTTGAATGCTCTCGTTGATCAAATCCTCCAGTTCACGCAGATTCTCCAGTAAAAATGCCTTTGCCAGGTGTTCTCCTTCGTTTCCCTCAGTGTTCTGGCAGTCGGTGACTCTTTTTCTCACTTTTCCTTCCAATTCCAGCAGACTGTATTCCAGATATTCCAGCTTTTCGCTAGCCTTGGTGACCCTCTCTTTCCATTCATTGATTTACTTGATGGGAGATTCCTCCACCAGGTTAGCAAGAGTGACGGCGTGCTAACCATACCGAAGTCGGGGAACTCATGCCTCATTTTCTGCAAAACAAAAGGTTAGGCCCTTTTCCCCCACCAGACTCGACTATTTAACATCAATAATTAGCATAATGGCATTTAGTTCTCCAAATAAATGCACAGAACAATGGTGTTGTCCGTTTGGGTTCCAGGGGAACCCAGCGGACTTTGGACAAGGCTATCTTAAAGAGTCATTATGTGGACAGCATAACTGACTCGACTAGGTTTGACAGTGATTCATGAACAATTAAATAGAATAAGATTTCTATGAGGTGCTAGATCGGTACCCTTGAGCGGACAACTCAAGAGGGAAAGGCACGAAACCGTCGACTGCACCGCTAATCGATTGGTTTTACCGCAAATATGCCTTTGCCAAATTTAGGGGGTAATAATATCGGAAGAGCGCAACAACTCATCAAGCGTTGCTATGGTATTTGTTTGGCACGAGTGGAATATGATGTTGAAGATGCAATAACAAAAAATGAAACAAATTGTCACGTATTTTCACGTTCATAATGATTACAATAATTGCTCAAAAATTACAACGGTATTGGAGGAAAATAGTAAATGAAAGCGTTAAAGAAAGAAAAAGAAACAAAAAAGCCAAGTCAGTTTCGAAGTAGAAGAGAGATAAAGACATTAAATAAAAGAAATAAAGAAGCAAATAAAGTCACGAATAACATGTAATGGTAAAAGCCTAAAGAAATCCCCAGCAGAGTCGCCATGCTGTCGACGCCCCCTTTTTCTCGCGAAATCGGGTTTACGACATTTGAGAAGACAACTCTATTCCCGTGTGGGAATTGGGTTTTTGGAATTGAAGAGTCGCCACCTAATGATTAAGTGCATTAGGACACTAAGAGTTTGAATTTTTGAAAACCAGAGTTCGGGTAAGGGCTAGAAATTATCTCGAGGGGAAGGTGTTAGGCACCCCTCAAGATCCACTAGTGTGG
This sequence comes from Nicotiana attenuata, assembly GCF_001879085.1. NCBI lineage: Eukaryota > Viridiplantae > Streptophyta > Magnoliopsida > Solanales > Solanaceae > Nicotiana > Nicotiana attenuata. The sequence continues at coordinate 28,668 of NW_017673848.1, forward strand.
TTCCCGGCCATGCTATGTTGTGACTTTAATGAAAATAAGTATACAAATAACTTCACACATAAGGGTTACAAATAGATACGTAACAAGCATGTTGGAATCAAGGTCTAGATGATCTACAATTTGTTTGAGGGGGGGTCTAAATGCAGAAAATTAATCAAGACAACGAATAAACAAAGAAGAAAAATTTAGGGGAAAAAGGAATAATGCAGTAAAATTAAAGAGGGGTTTTGGGTAGTTGAAAAGATAGAATTTTATTGATATTAAACAAAGTTACATAAAGGAAAGGGGGTCCTAGGTTTGTAAAACACATGGATCATCCACACAACACCGGTAATCAATCGTACGCATAGCGTTATCATGTGATCATCATCTCCATGTCTACCCTTCCCACCCCGTTAAGGTATTTAAGCGCGGAATGGTATCATTACCTACTGCATGCTATTACCCATCCCACCTATCAGTCCTGGAGGAGTTTAGGACTACTAATCCTAAAAGGGAGGGAGCTTGGCTTTTCAGGGGTTTTAAAAGGATAAAATTCTAGGGCGACAAACAAAACACATAAAGCAGTTAATGGGGAAATAAGAACAATTAAAGGCCCAAGTAGGCCTCCTCACTTAAAGAAACAAATTGTTTAGCATGTCTTATAAATACTGTTTAGGTCATTAATTAAAATTAGCGTAGGAAGAATTGATTTACCACATATTTCCCAGATAGGGAGTCCAAATTAGTCCTGCTTAGATGTAGTTGCCGAAAACTGACAGTTGATTAATTATCTAACTATTTGTATGTTAAACAGGGCCTATAGGCATGATATCTATTAATCCAGGGACGGAGGAATAACTGATTGCAAAAAGTCATTAGTTATAAGCTCTACGAGTGTTAAACAAATTGCCACTGATTTTAAACTTAGGAACGAGTGGCGATTCTGATTAAGTTGATAGTTCCTATAGGCATGCTTTCTAGGTGTAACTGATTTTGAGCAGAGATCCTATAGGCAGGTCATCTATATGTAATGAGTTATTTTAACTCCTATAAGCAGGCTTGCCTAATGACAAATGTATATGCAAAGTGCAGGAAGTCCTATAGGCATATTACCTATACATTATGCAGAGCTTCATTATCGATTTATTGCCATTGTATTATTACAAAGTGCAGAAAGCCTATGGGCATGGTATCTATGTGAAAAATGCAGGCTTTGAAAGTGATAACCCTATGTACATGGTTTTTAGGCGAGATGCAGAATTTTAAAGAGTAAATATCCTATAGACATGGTATCTACGTGAAAATGCAGAGTTTGAAAGTAATGATCCTATGAACATGATTTCTATGTGAGAATGCAGAATTTTAAATAGTAAATATCTTATAGACATGATTTCTACCCCTTTGGCATGCATTCAGTCCCATCCTCTTTCACTATACCCCAGTAGTTATTACAAAGTTATTTACAAAGCTTATTACAGACCAAGCGAATCAGAAGGATTAATAAAATAACATCAGTGATTACATCTACATCTAATCAGCCTAATCCAGACTCAAAGTCTAATAATATGAGATAAACCAACTTCCAGGATCGGATTTTCAAAGCCTTTCTCTTATTTGGGATGTGTCAAAGTTCCAAGGAACTTCAAGAATTCCAGGCAATGCTTACACCCCAAATATCATTGCAGAGTTAAGAACATAGTGCAGTGTGGAAGGACCAGCACTCAAATGTCCAAGTTCAGAGGGAACTCAAGGTCCGAAGGCAAGGCTCATAGGAGGGGGGCAGAACTTAGAGACTAGGAGTAAGTGTAAGTGCAATGAAAGGGAATTAGGGGGAGCCAGGGCAGGCTGGTGGTCATGCCCAGCAACTAGAATGCTGGCACACCCCTGACCAGCTGGTCAGCTTAAAAATTAAAGAGGTAGGACCTTTTGAAGGTCAGGTTCAGCCCTGGACAAAAACTTGGATGCTGCTAGGCTATACATTAACTCAATACACATAAGGGAATGGGGGTATGGGAAATTGAAAGAGGCCAGGATCCAAAGGACCCGATTTTAATCCATGACAATAACTTTGTATATTTCCATGTCTTAAACTACAGCCCAAGCACATAAAAGGGGGATGGGGATAGGGATTCATTGCAGCAACAGATAGCAAGACATAAGTATTACTTTAAAGTTGAACTCTACAAAGCAGTAAAGTAGGCATGGGCATAAAAGCTTGTAAATAAACACATTGGAGTTGATGCTAGAATCAAAAGTAGAACATACCAGTTTCAGAAAAATAAACGAAAAGCAGAAGCTTTGGTAAGCCAAATTGCGAGCAAGCAATGCAAAAGATCTCAAAAGAGAGTAAAGAGTGCAAGAGAGTTTGTGATTCGAAAATCAGTGAATGAGGCCTGTTGAAAGTATAGAAGGGAAGGCCCTTTTTATAGTGCAGCAAGTAAGCAAGAAAAGGTAAGGAAAATAACCTTGAAAATCAATTTCCCTTCAATTAAGAGATTCTGATTTCCAACGGGTAGAGATAATTAAGGAAAGGGTCAATCAGAATATTTTTCCAAGCAGTACAACAAAGGGTAAATACATAAAAACTATTTAAGGTAAAAGTCTAGTGGTACTTGATTTGTGAAAAACAAGGAAAGGGAATCAGTAAAACAGCCAGTAAAAGAACCAAGTTGAAAGCCTAGTTCGATTGAACCGAGTCAGAAAAGTGGTAAAGGAAAGTTTAATTTAGGGGAAAATCAGTAACAATCAAGTAAGCAACATTAAAGGGATTCAGAATCAATTAACAGTTGGCAAAACCTTTGAAAGAGAAGCTCTCATATATAAAACACATAGACATGTCAAGCAAGAAGGATGTCATGCTAATTACGAATGACTAGCAAGAAAGTTTCAAAATCACAAACGCAGAAAAAGTTCAAATTCAGTTCATAAACTCGGAGTGAGTCTGAGAGTTCGAGGTTTTAAAGTAGAACCCCTGTCCAAACACAAAATCAAACTTGCCAAAGAAACCCCCAAATCTTAGGGTTTTTAAACTCGAATTCGACACAGAGATGAGAAGGCAAGCTATTGAAACAGACTCAGAGACCTTTTTCAGAGTCTCATGAGAAAACATAGGTTCAAGGCAAATAGAACATAGAAACTAATTTGAAGTACAGGGAACAAGTTTCAAAAAAGCTTGGAATTTAAACGAGTTCAGGAGATAAAGGGGTAGTGTAAACTTAAGGAAATAGTCGATGAAACACATCTAGAAAGAACAAAGTCTGGTAAAGGCAAACAAAGGACTAAAACTCAGTAGGAAAACACAGTAAAGGAACACATAAGATAGGCATGTAAGAGCATGATATTGAAATTAGTAGGAGATAGAACGGAGCACAACAGAATAACTTCATAATACAACAAATATAAGAACACACGAAAAAGCGTGCGAGTCAGAAAAGAGCAAATTAGAACATAGCAGGGATCGATTCACACCAAGAAAAGAAGAAGAAGAAGAGTCAGAAACATTTTCAAGAACCTTTTCCAGAAACCCTAATCGAAAAGAAGTAACTTTTTGAAAGAAAATCGGAGAAAACGTTTAAGAAACTTAAGCAATATTGCAAACATATAACAGATCTAAAAATAATCAGAGAGAACCTCGATAGTTAGGGTTTCTGATGAACCCTAGAATGAGAAAGGCTTCGAAAATGTCCGATCTAAGTCGGATGAGGTCAGAATCAGGCTCAGAAGACCAAGAGCCATCGGAGCAAGGCCGGAGATGGCCGGAATCCTCGAATCGGTGAAGGTCTGAGTGAAGACCCTCGAGGTCTGGCCTCGAACCTTCGAGCAACAGGTATGTAGGAGCCGTAGGAGGTGAGTATAGGCTGTCCATGGCCTGAGAAGCCATGGACTCCGGTGAAAACACGGTGGAACAAGGTAGGGGGAGGTTAGGGTTCCGAAGAACCTTGAGAGAATTTGGGGATTCAAGGGTGGCTGAAGGGTGGAAATGAATTAGGGTTGGGGGTAGTCGGTGAATTAAAAAGGAAAGGTTTAATTTGAGTCGTTGATCTTTTAGATCAACGGCTGTGATTAAAGGGGGGATCCTGTCGGGTATTATGAATTGGGTCAGGGTTGGGTCGATTTTAGGATTTGGGCCGGTAAAATTGAGTTTCAATTGGGGGTTTAATATGGCTATAATTGAAACGCAATGGGCTATGTATTAAATAGCCAATTTCTCCCCTTTTAATTTGATTAAAATAGTTAAAACGATTTTTAAAAATAAATTAAAAGCACTTAATTAATTAATAATATATAAATGTTAATTTAAAAATACTGGGAGTAATTTTTTAATTGTAAGATGCTATTAATCACAATATAGGCTATAATTGCAATTTTATGCAATTTTAGCTTAAAATATCAAATAGATTTATAAAAAAAATATGCAAAAAATTACCTTAATTATATTATGATGTAAATAGGAGGATGGAAATAAATTACTCACCAAAATGATAGTTTTGAGAATAATTATTGGGTTTTGTACTGTTAAAACAAAATAATAAAAATGATTTTTAAAAGCTTTAAAATATAGAAAAATGTCAAAAATTCTTGGGCATACTTATATATGCATGTACAGCTATTTTGAGAATATTTTGAGTATAAAAATAGATAGGGGAAAAATTGGGTATCAACACACGGCATCACCCTTCGTGCTTTTACTCTCATCCTCACCAAGCAATGATATCATAAAATGTGCACGGCATCACCCTTCGTGCTTTTACTCTCTTTCCTCACATATAATCAATAGAATTGGCACGGAATGGTACATCGTGCGGCACGACATCACCCTTCGTGCTTTACTCTCTTTTCCTCACAATAAGCAAACAGTGCACGGCATCACCCTTCGTGCTTTACACTCTTTCCTCACAAGAAACAAACAATGCACGGCATCACCCTTCGTGCTTTAACAGTCTTCCTCACCCAATCAACGATCACAAACAAGGGCAAGGGAATAAATAAAAAATAATGAAAATCCCGAAAAGGGAACACAAACAAACAATTAAAACCCGGCAAGGGTACAACATCAATAATCTCAACGTCCCGGCAAGGGAAAATATCAATAACTCTTTCTCTTTCTTTCACTTTCATCTCATAGTTCACATTATCACTCGAGCCAATGCTCCAAAGATTTACTTATCTCATATTCCTTCACAATTTGTATTTCAACTCGAGCCAACGCTCCACGAATTTCAAAGATCACAATTTCTTTCACAAGATCTTTACAACGTATAGAAGTCATTAATTAAACATGGAAGATATAACAAAATCCCAACTATTCGCAAAATAAGGACTCACGGTCATGTTAGACACCAATGTATAGATAGTCATCACCATGCCTATACATCGTACCCGACAATTAGCAAGTAGCAAATAAGACTCAACTCCTATTCCCTCAAGCTAGGGTTAAACCAAACACTTACCTCGATGCTTTGAATTCAACTCAAGTCTCAATTATGGCTTTACCCCTCATTTCCGCCACCAATTCGCTCGTATCTAATCACAAATTGTTTAATTACATTAATAAACACTAAATGAATCAATTTGAATGCATAAAAATGAATTTCCCAAAGTTTTTCCCAAAAATTCCAAAATCGCCCCCGGGCCCACGTGGTCAAAACCCGAGGTTCGAACCAAAACCCGGTTACCCATTCCCCCACGAACTCAAATACTTAATTTGTTTTGAAATCGGACCTCAAATTGAGGTCCAAATCCACAATTTTTAGAAAAACCTAGGTTCTACCCAAAACCCCCAATTTCACCCATGAAAATCATCGATTTTAAGTGGGAAAACATGTTAAATGATGTTAATGATTGAAAGAAATGAGTAGAAATTAACTTACAATTGAATTGGAGAAGAAAGATTTTTTGGAAAATTGCCTATGGGTGTTTGAGTTTGAGAAAATGTGAAAAATGAAGTTCAAAATCGGTTAAGTATAAAATATGCTGGGTTGCGGATGTGGGAAATACGAAATTGGGTTCGCAATTGCGAACCCTGCAGGTATGGGAAATGCGAGATTTTTGTTTGCATTTGCGAACTCAGGCCATTTGGGAGGGTTTCGCATTTGCGAGAAATGTCTCGCATTTGTGAGGACTGGACCTTCGCATTTGCGAAGGTAGTGGTCGCATTTGCGATCAATCTGCCCAGGGCCATCTTCGCATTTGCGAGTTCGCATTTGCGATGCTGGCTTCGCAAATACGAAGCCTGCAGATCGGGGATACCAGATTTTCCAAAAGGCAGAATAGCCTAAATGGCACTTATACTTGTGCCACTTTGTCATGCCGGTCCCCAAACTTACCATTTTTCCAATTGAACACTTACACTCGTCCAAACCGTGTATAATAAACGCTTATGACAAGAGGCTGCTGTGCGTGTAATACAATCTCCTACACGTAGGATGCCACGTCATTACTAGTGCCACATAGGAAAATAAACTATTGACTTTATCTTTATTTTTTTCCTTACTCCACTATCTCTTCCCCTTACCACCAACAACTCCACTGCCATCGCCAGAAAATTCCTCCGGTCACCGAAGAACACCATTAAAAATATTGTAGTGTTCATTCAATTCTAAGAGCCTTGTAGTGTTTTAATGAACTAACTTTGCTGCTGGTGACATATACGCACAAAAAAAAACAGGAAAAAAGAAAAAGCAAAGATATATGTTTACAGTTGTTAGTAGTAATTTCTCCCTTCTGGTTTCAAATGCACTCTAAGTTGATTTCTGGTGTGTTTAGTTTCAGCTGTGAATTTAATAGAGCTCTATTCTGTTCATCTTGGTATTGTTTCCTTGTTCACTTATTTTCAGTCTTCTTGCAATTGAATAT
>NW_017673848.1:35665-111831 GCF_001879085.1 Nicotiana attenuata
AAAGAAATGGGGGTGGGGGTGGGGAAGAAGAAAGAAGAAATAACAGAGATATTTTATATTTTCTTTTTTTTGTCCCTTGTTTTTACTTTTTTTTTTATTTCTTTCTTCTTATTTTAATCATATTTAGTATAAATTTTTATGTTAACTCTCGTTATGCGCGTGAAATTCACGAATTTTGTCCAACTCAGTCCTAAAGTTGCCACATAAGCTTGGTCAACGGTCAGAGGGGTTTAAAGTAATGTGTTTTGAAAATTACGAGTATCTAGATGAAACTTAGTAGAGTATCGGGACCGGGATGACAAAGGGGGACAAGTAGAAGTGCCATTTAGGCTATTCTGCCTTTCCAAAAATGCAAAAATACAATCCGACACCTATCCAAAACTCGCCCGAGCCCTCGGGGCTCCAAACCAAATATGCACATAACCTCAAAAACATCCTACGGACTTATCCGTGCGATCAAATCGCCAAAATAACATCGTAAACAATGAATCAAACCTCAAAATCACCAGTTTTTCTTCAGACTTCATAAACTTTCAAATTTAGAGTTTTAAGTCCGAAACACGTCAAACGACGTCCGATTTCAACCAAACTTTACAGAAAGCGCTTAAACCATATATAAGACTCGTACCGGGCGCCAGAACCAAAATACGGGCCCGATACCACATTCTTTTAATCAAATTTCATTTCCAATTTCCTTAATTATTTCCAGAAAACAATTTCACACAAAAATTCATTTCTCGGGCTTGGGACCTCGGAATTCGATTTCGGGCATACGCCCAAGTCCCATATTTGGTCCAGGTCCGTTTACCCAAAATGTTGACTGAAGTCAAATTTATTCAATTTAATATCAAAATTTAGCATTTTTCTCACAGAATTCATATTTAAGCTTTCCGGCTACACGCCGGACTGCGCACGCAAATCGAGGCAACCCCAAATGAGGTTTTCAAGACCTCGGAAGCACAGAATGAGTAAGGAAACAAGTGATGACCCTTTGGGTCTCACATTCTCCACCTCTAAGACAATTGTTCGTCCTCGAACGGACAAAAGAAAGAAGTACCTGAGTCGGGAAAAGATGGGGATAACAACTCCGCATATCAGACTCGGACTCCCAGGTCGATGCCTCAGGAGGCTGACCTCTCCACTGAACACAAACAGAAGGAAATCTCTTGGATCTCAACTAACGAACCTGCCGGTCTAGAGTAGCTACCGGCTCCTCCTCATAAGACATGTCCTTGTCCAACTGGACAGTGCTGAAGTCTAACACGTGGGCTGGATCGCCGTGATACCTCCGAAGCATGGATACATGAAAAACTGGACGCACGGCTGCTAAGCTAGGCGGCAATGCAAGTCTATAAGCCACCTTTCCCACTCGATCAAGAATCTCAAACGGACCAATGAACCTAGGGCTAAGCTTGCCCTTCTTCCCAAATCTCATCACGCCCTTCATAGGCGACACTCGGAGCAATACCCGCTCACCAACCATGAAAGCTATATCTCGAACCTTACGATCTGCATAGCTCTTTTGCCTAGACTGAGCTGAACGAAGCCTATCCTGAGTGATCTTGACCTTGTCCAAGGCCTCCTGAACCAAATCTGTACCCAACAACCGAGCCTCTCCCGGCTCAAACCATCCAACTGGAGACTGACACCGCCTACCATATAAAGCCTCATAAGGAGCCATCTGAATGCTCGACTGATAGCTGTTGTTGTAGGTAAACTCCGCTAAAGGCAAGAGCTGATCCCACGAACCTCCAAAGTCAATAACACAAGCCCGGAGCATATCCTCCAAAATTTGAATAGTCCGCTCGGACTGCCCGTCCGTCTAGGGATGAAATGATGTGCTCAAATCTACCCCTGTGCCCAACTCTTGCTGCACCGCTCTCCAGAAGCGCGAGGTAAACTGCTTACCCCGATCCAAAATGATAGACACGGGCACACCATGAAGGCGAACAATCTCCCGGATATAAATCTCAGCTAACCTCTCAGAAGAATAGGAGATTGCCACAGGAATGAAATGTGCTGACTTGGTCAGCCTATCAATAATAACCCATATCGCATCGAACTTCTTCTGAGTCCACGGAAGTCCAGTAACAAAAACCATAGTAATTCGCTCCCACTTCCACTCGGGAAGCTCAATCCTCTGAAATAAACCACCAGGCCTCTGATGCTCGTACTTAACCTGCTGACAATTCAAACAACGAGCCACATATGCTACGATATCCTTCTTCATTCTACGCTACCAATAATGATGCCGCAAATCCTGATACATCTTCGCAGCGCCCGGATGAATAGAGTACCTGGAACTATGGGCCTCCTCCAAAATCAACTCTCGAAGCCCATCTACATTGGGCACACAAACTCGCCCCTGCAATCTCAAAACTCCATCTGCATCTAAGGTAACCTGATTGGCACCTCCTCGCTGCACCGTGTCTCTAAGGACACATAAATGGGGATCATCAAACTGCCGATCACGGATATGCTCCAATAATGAAGAACGAGCGACCGCGCAAGCTAACACACGACTGGGCTCAGAAACATCCAGTCTCACGAACTGATTGGCTAAATCCTGAACATCCAAAGCAAGCGGCCTCTGACTGACCGGAATATAAGCGAGACTGCCCATACTGGCTGACTTCCTACTCAAAGCATCGGCCACTACATTGGTCTTCCCCGGATGATAAAGAATGGTGACATCATAATCCTTCAACAACTCCAACCACCTCCTCTGCCTCAAATTCAAATCCTTTTGCTTGAACAAGTACTGAAGACTCTTGTGATCAGTGAACACCTCACACGCCACGCCATACAAATAATGCCTCCAAATCTTCAATGCGTGAACAATGGCTACCAACTCTAAATCATGCACTGGATAGTTCTTCTCATGAATCTTCAACTGCCTCGAAACATAGGCAATGACCTTGCCATCCTGCATCAACACTACTCCAAGCCCAACACGGGAAGCATCACAATAGACTGTATAGGGCCCTGAACCCGTGGGCAAAACCAATACCGGTGCCGTAGTCAGAGCTGTCTTGAGCTTCTGAAAGCTCGCCTCACACTCATCCGACCATCTGAACTGGGCACCCTTCTGGGTCAATCTGGTCATCGGGACTACAATAGATGAAAATCCCTCCATGAACCGTCGGTAGTAGCCTGCCTACCCCAAGAAACTCCGAATCTCTGTAGCTGCTGCTGGTCTAGGCCAGTTCTTGACTGCCTCTATCTTCTTCGGGTCCACCTGAATACCTTCTGACGATACAACATGACCCAGAAATGCAACTCAACCCATCCAGAATTCACACTTCGAAAACTTAGCATATAACTGACTATCCCTCAGAGTCTGAAGAATCACTCTAAGGTGCTGCTCGTGCTCCTCCTGGCTGCGGGAGTATATCAATATATCATCAATGAACACTATCCCGAATGAATCCAAATAAGGCCTGAACACCCGGTTCACCAAGTCCATGAAAGCTGCTGGGGCATTTGTCAACCCAAATGACATAACCAAGAACTCATAATGCCCATACCGAGTGCGGAAGGCTGTCTTAGGGACATCGGATGCCCTAATCCTCAACTGATGGTAGCCAGATCGCAAGTCAATCTTGGAAAATACCCTGGCACCCTGAAGCTGATCGAACAAATCATCAATCCTCGGCAGTGGATACTTATTCTTGATCGTTACCTTGTTCAATTGTCGGTAATCAATACACATCCTCATTGACCCATCCTTCTTCTTGACAAATAACACTGGCGCACCCCAATGAGACACACTGGGTCTAATGAAACCCTTCTCAAGCAGATCCTGCAACTGTTCTTTTAACTCCTTCAACTCCGGCGAGGCCATACGATATGGAAGAATGGAAATGGGCTGAGTGCCCGGAACTAGATCAATGCAGAAATCAATATCCCTGTCGGGTGGCATACCCGGCAGGTCTGAAGGAAAAACATCAGGGAACTCACAAATAACGGGCACCGAAATCGATAGAGGGAACCTCAGCACTGGAATCCCGAACATAAGCTAGATAAGCCGAACACTCCTTCTCGACCATACGCCGAGCCTTCACATACGATATGACACTGCGGGTAGAATGACCTGGAGTCCTTCTCCACTCTAAACGAGGCATACCCTTAAAACTAAGGTCACCGTCTTGGCATGGCAGTCCAAAATAGCATGGTAAGGTGATAACCGGTCCATCCTCAATATAATGTCGAAGTCAACCATGTCCAACAGCAACAAATCTACTCGAGTCTCAAGACCTCCAATCACCCCAATACAAGAACGATGGGCTCGATCGGCCACAATAGAATCACCCAGCGGTGCAGACACATAAATAGCAACACTCCATAAATCACTAGGCATGACCAGATCCGGCGCAAAATAAAACCGAAGCTTCTCTACCACAAACCAGAACAGTACTGCACCTCCACCTCTAATACCTTTACCTCCACCTCTCACATCTCTACCTCCATCTCTAATACCTTTACCTCCACAAAGCCTCCGAAAACGTAGCTGATCTATCACCGGCCCGCTGCTGCTCGAGTGAAGAACCGGTACATGACCTTGCCATTCACGAAAGGACAAGAGTAGAGGTTTCAATTTAGCATTAAGAGAACAAAATCGCACGACAGGGAAGAATAGAACAAATGTGAAACTTTTTCTAACTCGGTAGACTCTGGGGGATAAATACAGACGTCTCCGCACCGATCCCTCAGACTCTACTAAGCTTGTCTGTGAACTGTGAGACCTATGTAACCTAGTGCTCTGATACCAACTTGTCACGACCCGGATTTCTCACTCTCGGGAGTCGTGATGGCGCCTACTAATGAGAGCTAGGCAAGCCAATTTTAATTACCTTTCCATTAATAACATAATTCCTTTTAACAACTATCGGCAATAACACAAAAGTAACGAAATTAAATAATAAGTGGAAGTCTCAATATTATAGAGAATTGAATAAAAATGCGGAAAATCCCAACAAAAGCCTCCACCCAAGACTGGTGTCACAGTTTCACAGACGGTCTAAGAATACTACACATAAAGGACTGAAAGAAATAAACTCGACACTGTCTCCAGAAATACATGAAAGAAACAAGAATATAGATGAAAGGAGACGTCGGGGCCTGCGAACGCCTGCAAGGCTACCTCGGGTCTCGCTGGACGGAAATCCTACTCCCACACTACTGCTGCTGCTGTCCGAAGCCTGGATCTGTGCAAAATAGCACAGAGTGTAGTATCAGCACAACCGACCTCATGTGCTGGTAAGTGCCTAGCCTAACCCCGGCGAAGTAATGACGAGGCTAGGACCAGACCACCAAATAAACCTGTGCAGATATCTATATATACAAGTACAACGGAGAAGTAGCAAGAAAATAACAATTTAAGCTGGGGAAAGGAGCATGCTTCAGGGGCAACAGTTAGAAATAAAATATTAGGATTAATAAAGAGTACATCTCAATTTAACTTCTAGCAATAAACGAAGAGATAAGGCAATTTTCATATCCAACTCATCTTGTTGCAGGCGTGCAACCCGATCCCATTTCTCAATATATCGTGGTAAGCGTACCACCCGCTCCCATTTCAATATCACTCGTGGTAGGCGTACCACCCGCTCCCATTTCCATTAAATCAACAGTTCCTCTAAAAGAAATTTACTCTAACAAACACAATAATTAATACAAGTTCATAAGACAACAGGTGCACGAAAATTATGATTCACTAAGGAAAACAATTAACGACAAGTAGCAATTAATTATGGATTATAAGGGGCAATTAGGCAATTTAGTAATTAACATGTTGAATGTCACGTAGCAATTAAGTCACATAATCATGAAGCAATTAAGGCATAAATTCAAGACATAACGTTGCACAAGGACACCTTGGTTCAATAATAACAAGTGTCACGATAAAGGGAAATGTCAACGTAAAGAATCACAGAAATAATGGAATAAGACAAGTAATGCACTTGAACTAATAACAACAAGAAATCATAGCAAACTGCAATAAGTGCACGACATCACCCTTCGTGCTTTTACTCTCATCCTCACCAAGCAATGATATCATAAAATGTGCACGGCATCACCCTTCGTGCTTTTACTCTCTTTCCTCACATATAATCAGTAGAATTGGCACGGAATGGTACATCGTGCGGCACTGCATCACCCTTCGTGCTTTACTCTCTTTTCCTCACAATAAGCAAACAGTGCACAGCATCACCCTTCGTGCTTTACACTCTTTCCTCACAAGAAACAAACAATGCACGACATCACCCTTCGTGCTTTAACACTCTTCCTCACCCAATCAACAATCACAAACAAGGGCAAGGGAATAAATAAACATTAATGAAAATCCCGGCAAGGGAACACAAACAAACAATTAAAACCTGGCAAGGGTACAACATCAATAATCTCAACGTCCCGGCAAGGGAAAATATCAATAACACTTTCTCTTTCTTTCACTTTCATCTCATAGTTCACATTATCACTCGAGCCAATGCTCCAAAGATTTACTTATCTCATATTCCTTCACAATTTGTATTTCAACTCAAGCCAACGCTCCACGAATTTCAAAGATCACGATTTCTTTCACAAGATCTTTACAACATATAGAAGTCATCAATTAAACATGGAAGATATAACAAAATCCCAACTATTCGCAAAATAAGGACTCGCGGTCATGCTAGACACCAATGTATAGATACTCGTCACCATGGCTATACATCGTACCCGGCAATTAGCAAGTAGCAAATAAGACTCAACTTCTATTCCCTCAAGCTAGGGTTAAACCAAACACTTACCTCGATGCTTTGAATTCAACTCAAGTCTCAATTATGGCTTTACCCCTCGATTCCGCCACCAATTCGCTCGTATCTAATCACAAATTGTTTAATTACATTAATAAACACTAAATGAATCAGTTTGAATGCATAAAAATGAATTTCCCAAAGTTATTCCCAAAAATTCCAAAATCGCCCTCGGGCCCACGTGGTCAAAACCCGAGGTTCGAACCAAAACCCGGTTACCCATTCCCCCACGAACTCAAATATGTAATTTGTTTTGAAATCAGAGCTCAAATTGAGGTCCAAATCCTCAATTTTTAGAAAAACCTAGGTTCTACCCAAAACCCCCAATTTCACCCATGAAATTCATTGATTTTAAGTGGGGAAACATGTTAAATGATGTTAATGATTGAAAGAAATGAGTAGAAATTAACTTACAATTGATTTGGAGAAGAAAGATTTCTTGAAAAATCGCCTATGGGTGTTTGAGTTTAAGAAAATGTGAAAAATGAAGTTCAAAATCGGTTAAGTATAAAATATGCTGGGCTGCGGATATGGGAAATGGGAAATTGGGTTCGCAATTGCGAACCCTGCAGGTATGGGAAATGTGAGATTTTTGTTCGCATTTGCGAACTCAGGCCATTTGGGAGGGTTTCGCATTTGCGAGAAATGTCTCGCATTTGCGAGGACTGGACCTTCGCATTTGCGAAGGTAGTGGTCTCATTTGCGATGAGCAGTTCGCATTTGCGATGCTGGCTTCGCAAATGCGAAGACTGCAGATCAGGGATACCAGATTTTCCAAAAATGCAAAAATGCAATCCGACACCTATCCAAAACTCACCCGAGCCCTCGGGGCTCCAAACTAAATATGCACACAGCCTCAAAAATATCCTACGGACTTATCCGTGCGATCAAATCGCCAAAATAACATCATAAACAATGAATCAAACCTCAAAATCACTAGTTTTTCTTCAAACTTCATAAACTTTCAAATTTAGAGTTTTAAGTTCGAAACACGTCAAACGACGTCCGATTTCAATCAAACTTTACAGAAAGCGCTTAAACCATATATAAGACTTGTACCGGGCACCGGAACCAAAATACGGGCCCGATACCATAGTCCTTTAATCAACTTTCATTTCCAATTTCCTTAATTATTTCCAGAAAACAATTTCACACAAAAATTCATTTCTCGGGCTTGGGACCTCGGAATTGGATTCCGGGCAAACGCCCAAGTCCCATATTTCCCTTCGGACCCTCCGGGACCGTCAAATCATGGGTCCGGGTCTGTTTACCCAAAATATTGACCGAAGTCAAATTTTTTCAATTTAATATCAAAATTTAGCATTTTTCTCACAGAATTCATATTTAAGCTTTCTGGCTACGCGCCTGGACTGCGCACGCAAATCGAGGTAGCCCCAAATGAGGTTTTTAAGACCTCGGAAGCACAGATTGAGTAAGGAAACAAGTGATGACCCTTTGGGTCGTCACAAGGATAGACTTCGTACAACTCAGTCCAGGCAAAAGAGTTATGCCGACCGTAAGGTTCATGATGTAGCATTCATGGTCGGAGAGAGAGTGTTGCTTTGGGTGTCGCCCATGAAGGGTGTAATGAGATTTGGGAAGAAGGGCAAGTTAAGCCTAGGTTCATCGAGCCTTTTGAGATTCTTCATCGAGTGGGAAATGTGGCCTACAGACTTGCGTTGCCACTAGGCTTATCAGCGGTGCATCCAGTGTTTCATGTGTCCATGCTTCGGAAGTATCACGGCAATCCATCCCACGTGTTACATTTCAGCACTGTCCAGTTGGACAAGGATTTCACATACGAGGAGGAGCCGGTAGCCATTTTAGACCAGCAGGTTTGTCAGTTGAGATCGAAGAGTTATCCTTCGGTTCAGGTGCAGTGGAGAGGTCACCCTATTGAGGCAGCTACTTGGGAATTCAAGTCCGATATGCGGAGCAGATATCCCCACCTTTTTCCCAGCTTAGGTACTTTCCTATGTCCGTTCGAGGACGAACGGTTGTTTTAGAGGTGGAGAATGTAATGACCCAAAGGGTCATCTTATGTTTTAGAACTCGATTCCGTGTTCCGAGGACTTCAAAACCTCATTTTATCTCTCCTCAATTTGCATGCACAGTCCGGGTGGGTTTTCGAAAAGCTTTTATGTGGAAAATTGATGAAATAATAATTTCTGGCCTAAAAAGTTGATTTTAGTTGACTTTGGTCAACATTATGAGTAAACGGACCCGGACCCGTATTTTCACGGTCCTAGAGGGTCCGTAATAAAATATGGGACCTGGGCGAATGCCCAAACTCGGATTCGGAGGTCCCTAGCCCGAGTAGTGAATTTTTGATGAAAATTGTAAGACTGAAAATCTAATGGTTTAAAGAATTTGATCAATGTTTGATTTCGTTGGTATCGGCCCGTATTTTGGTTCCGGAGTCCAGTACATGTTTAATATAATATTTATGGCATGTCTGTGAAATTTGGTAAAAAACGGAGTTGATTTGACGTGATTCGGGGCGCCCGGTTGTGAAAATAGGAATTGCAAACTGTTCTTAAGAATTTCATGTGTTCTGTTGATAAATCCGTAGTTTTAGATGTTATTTTGGCGATTTGATCGCACGAGCAAGTTCGTATGATATTTTAAGACTTGTATGCATGTTTGGTTTGGAGCCCCGAGGGCTCGGGTGAGTTTCGGATAGGCTACAGGGTGTTTTGGAACTTAGGAAATTTTACTGGTATCACTGAACTTGTTGCAGGCCTCTGATCTTGTATTTGCGAGATCAGGCATCGCAATTGCGAACCTTGCAGGTTCCGCATTTGCGAGGCTTTCATCGCTATTGCGATTAGAAGCTGGGCCATACAGTCTTCGCAATTGCGAAGATTTCTTCGCATTTGCGACATAAAGCTAGGAGGAGTAGTGATCGCAAATGCGATCATTTTGTCGCATTTGCGGAGGTTCATGTTTGCAATTGCGAACGCAGCAGAGATGTGAAGGACCTCGCATTTGCGAGCTTCGCAATTGCGAAGCTCAGGTCGCAATTGCGACATCTGCAGCTGTGTAAAAGAGACTTAGACGTGATTTTTGATTCATTTCCCAAATTTTCAAAACCTAAACCTCAAGAGGCGATTTTCCAAAGGCCATTTCTTCCCCAAATCATAGGTAAAGGATTCTTAACTCATTTCTTTCAATCTTTTACTTCTTTTAACAAGATTTCAACCTAGAATCTTGTATTTTTATGGTGAAATTGGGGATTTTTGGGTAGAAACTAGGAATTTCAAAATTTAGGGATTTAGACCTCAAATTGAGGTCGGATTCCAAAACCAATTGTATATCCGGGCTCGGGGGTGAATGGGTGATCGGGTTTTGATTCGAATTTCGCATTTGGACCAAGCGGGCCCGGGTGTTGACTTTTTCAAAATTGCCTCAATTGAATTCCTTGCTATCATGGGTAGTTTCTAAGGCTTAAATAGAATTGTTTGGTTGATAATTTGCTAGATTCCATTGGTCCGGAGGCTTGTGTGAAGGGAAAAGCGGTGATTGAGCCTTGAGTTTGGCCGAAGGAGCGAGGTAAGTGTTGTTGCTAACCTTAGCTTGAGGGATTAGGTGTTATTTGCTTATTTGTTACGTGTTTGGAAGTTGAGTACGACGTATATGGTAGGTGACGAGTATCTATACGTTGTTGTCGAGTCATAACATGTGAGTGAGCATTATTCTTGGAAATGTTATATTTTGATCATATTGTTCATGTGTGGACTAGTTAATCGATTTGTTGAGATGTTTCTTATCATGTGTTTAAGGAATTTGGTATTGATGGTATTTTTACTCAAAGTTGAGATTGGTATTATAGAACTAAGTTTCGAAGTAAGGCTTGTTGTTGCCATTTCTATCTCTCTATTGTTGATGTCTCTGTTTGGGTGAGGTAGAGTGATAAAGCACGAAGGGTGATGTCGTGCATATTTGTATTATTTATACGGTGAGGAAGAGTGATAAAGCACGAAGGGTGATGCCGTGCACATTTCTATTATTCACATAGTGAGGTTGAGTGGTAAAGCACAAAGGGTGATGTCGTGCACGTTTCTATTATTGATTATCTGGTGCGGCTGAGAGTAAAAGCACGAAGGGTGATGCCGTGCATTTTCCGTTTGTTGTGTTTACCTGTTATTACCGGCTCAAACTGTACTAGCTATTTAAATTCCTTTACTGCTGTGATTCCTTATTTTGATACCCCTTAGCATGTTTCCCCTCCCGTTAATATCTGCTTATCGTCTGTTAATTGTTATTTCTGTTAGCATATTGTTTAACTGCACAGGTTTATGTATGTGTCTTGTCCTAGCCTCGTTACTACTTCGCCGAGATTAGGCTCGGCACTTACCAGTACATGGGATCGGTAGTACTGATACCGCACTCTGCACTTTCTGTGCAGATTTCGGTATCGGGCCGTGTTGACCCGAGTTGAGCTGCTGCCTTCAGTCCAATAGGAGACCCAAGGTAGATCTGCCGGCATTCGCAGACCCTGGAGTCCCCTTCTAGGTATCCTAGTTTTCTGTTTTCTTTTAAATTCGAGAATAATTGTATTTTCTTTAAGCCAGTATTTGTAGTGACTCTTAGAAGTTCGTGGATTGTGACACAAGATTTTGGGTAGTCGTGTATAAGTACTTAAATTATTATAAAATTTTGCACTCTTTAAACCTGTTTTGGTTTAATTGCTGTTATTTACTGATTTGGTTAAGGGTTAGCGTATTAAATCTTTAACTTTTGGCTTGCCTAGCATCCGAAAAGTTAGGCTCCATCACGATCCTGTCGGTGGAAAATCCGGGTCTTGACATAGTGCAACTTAAGACAAAATTACATAATAATGCAATCCATAAGTTGACCTTGCATTATTTTAGCCCACTTACAAGTTTGCAAATGTGTAGCCAAATATCAATAATTTCACGACCCCAAACCCGATCGTGATGGCGCCCAACACTAATGCTAGGCAAGCCCGACCATTTACTCTCTCAACCCAAGCACAAAGCTCAAAACCAATTAATCAGATACTTAAAATCAAATATTAATACTCATAGTTGAAATACTCAATTAAAATAATACAAAATACTGACATAAACTGTAACTCCCAAAGACCTGGGGTCATGAGTCTAGAGCCTCTAACTAATACAGAGTCAAGAATCCTCAAAATAAGTATGTTCTAAAGTACGGAAATAATAAAGGGATAAGGGAGGAGTCGGGTCCTGCGGACGTCATAGCAGCTACCTCGACCACTCCTGGAACTCTGGAAACCAGCGGCTAGCTCAACTAAGCTCCTGAAGTACCTGAATCTGCACACAAGGTGCAGAGAGTAGGGGGTGAGAACTACCAACTCAGTGAGTAATAAGCATATAAAATGTCTGAAGATAAGAAATCCACGAAATGCCACAAAGTAAAGCTTAAACTAACAGTCCAACACCTAACTACGAACCAACAGCAATACAACTTCAAATATATCAGTCAAGTATAATTTAAGGATGCAATGCAATGCACATGATCGCTACGGCGCGTAGCCCGATCCATTTAACGTCGACGACGCTCACTGGGGGTGTGTACAGACTCCGGAGGGGCTCCTTCAGCCCAAGCGCAATATAATCATACCATTCGCTGCGACGTGCAGCCCGATCCATACTCAGTCCACAATATGTATATGAGTCACGTAACAGATTCAATTAATTTCCCAATTTCCAATTTATTAAAGAATATACTTTAGATATTTAACTTCAGGAAAAGTGACTTAGCATTTCATAACAGTGATTAAACACAGGACTGAGATCAATGATTATACAAAGCATGCTATCACAATGACATTCATCCTCTAAGGATGCTACAGATCGGCACCAGGCCCCAAACACGGCAATAAGCCCAGATATATTCAATACAGGGTGCGTATCAGTCGCCAATATAGAAACATTCTTGTTCGGGATGGGCTAAGTCTCAATCCCCAGTCATAACCAATCTCGCACCTGCCATGGGGTGCGAGTCACGCCCTACAATAGCGTCACAATGTGATAAGCCGGGGTTTCAAACCCTCAGGCCATCATATACACCAACTACTCACCTCTAACCGGCCGTAGACTGGTCCGCAATGCCTTTTCCCTTTGTATCGACCTCCTCGCGCGTCGAATCTAGTCAAAATCACAGCGAATACATAAATATGGGTTAACGAAACATAACCCAATCAAAAATACTCGAAAAGTACTAAAATTTACGAAGTTGGTAAAACCCGAGCCCTGGGCCCACTTCTCGAAAAATTCCGAAAATTGCACCAACGGATTCCTCGTCTTGCCACAAGTCCGTACAGATAAAGTTTACTGAAAAACGAGCTCAAATGGCCTTTCAAATCCTAAAAATTCGTTTTCAAAAACCAAGCCCTAGTTCTTCACAATTTCTACCCACTTTCATGAATTTGAGTGTTGATTCTTCCATAAAATGGTGTTTTCTAGTCAAGAGACTTACCTCAAATCAATACCCGTTGAAAACCCTCTTCAAATGGCTCAAAAAGCTCTCTTGGCGGAGAAAAATATTTTCTTATCTTCTGAAATTCGCGAACACTGATTCATTAAAACCCTTCAGCTATTTTCGCTTCTGCGGTCCCGTAACCGCTTATGCGGGACCGGTTATGCGGTTTTTCATTAAATCCTTGGCCTTCCGCTTTTGCGCCCAACCATCCGCTTCTGCGGATCTCACCATTCCGCTTCTGCGGCCACGTTTTCGCCTATACGGACCCGCTGAAGCGATACCCCGTCCGCTTTTGCAGAATTACCCCGGTCCCTCATGGACCGCTTATGCAATCTCTTAGCCGCATCTGCGGAACCGCTTCTGAGGCTCCTTTTCCGCAGATGCGGAAATACCAGAAGCCAGGTGCACCAGACCTGCAACAAACATCAAGATTCTCCGTTTAACCACCCGAAATCACTCCGAGGCCCCCGGGACCTCAACCAATAGCACCAACACACCCCAAGACCTTATTCAAACTTGTTCCAATCATCAAAACACTATCGTTAACATCAAAATCATCGAATTACCACGGATTCAAGCCTAAGTTAAACTAAAACTTCCGAAACTTGCATTTGACCAAAAACCCGACCTAAACACCTCCGAATGATTTGAAACTTTGCACGCATATCCAAAATCACCTAACAAAGCTACTGCAACTCTCGGAATCTCATTCCGACCCCCGGATCAAAATCTCACCTACCCGCCGGAATTCGCCAAAATACTAACTTCGCCAATTCAAGCCTAATTCTACACCGGACTTCCAAAATTACTTCCGATCACACTCCTAAGTCACAAATCATCCCCCGAAACTAGTCGAATCATCAGAAATCCATTCCGAGCCTTCTAACTCATAAGTCAACATTCGGTTGACTTTTCCAAACTAACCTTCTCAAAAAGAGACTTATTGTCTCATTTCTAACCGAGCTCTAACCGAATTACTTCAAATTCTCCAAACACATATAATGAAACATATAGAAGCATAAAACGGGGAAAACGGGGCGGTAACTCCCGTAACGACGGGTCGGGTCGTTACAAATAAGCTTAGATCTGAATTTTTTCCCCAGTTTTTTTATCTATATCTTCAAGCGTGAAACATTTCCATTCTCCTTTTTTCTCAAGTTTCTACACACCTATCACAACTACGAAAATTCAAAAACAGATGCGAGAAATCTAAAATCTCATCTTCTTTAATGCTAATCTTGTTAGATTTTGAATATGATTTTGTGAGAAATTTAGAGTGGGTATTATTTGAACTTATTATAATTAGTCTAAGTAGACTTCATACAAAGTTTGAAGTCATTTAATGGAGATTTGGAATAGTTTTAATCAAGAATTGCAAGTGAAAATAGTTCAAAATGTTCGTCAGAGATGCTTATACATTTTTATACAATATTATACACTTTTATACAAAGAGGTATATTATATGTATAATTGTATAAAAATGTATAAATATGTATAAGCACAGTAGTGAAAATGTTAGTGATACACCATGTATATAGGTGTAGTAGTTGAAGAAGAAGAAGAAGAAGAAGAAGAAAGAAGAAGAAGAAGAAGAAGAAAAAGAAGAAGAAATGTGAGAAATCCACAAAATACTTGTAAATAATGTATCAAACTTGTATAAAATAATGTATAAGAGGTGTTTATACACCATTATACATTACTTATACACTATTATACTTATTAGTTATTATACAAATGAATCCTATTAATGGAGCTTCACGGGTTCTTCTTCTTCTTTGGACATCTTCTGAAATTTAACTCAGATCTAGCTCAAATCTGCTCCAAATCACTTCAAATTTGAGTTTTGAACTCCCTTTGACGATCCCAATAAATTGAGCCAACACCCAATCCAAACAACTAACAAAATCGAAAAATTCAATTTCTGAAATTGAAGCTTCGAATGACCTTTAATGGTGACTAATTCTCTTAAGTGGTAATTTTTCTTCTCATCTTAGTAGTGATTATCAACTTAGAATCTGGAAGGAGAATTGAAGAATATATATAATGGTAGAGAAATTTTGGAGGTGCAAAGTCGTGGAAGAGGAAGAAGAAGAAGAACGAAGAAAAGAAAAAAAAAATAGGGTGGGCTAACTGGTGAAAAATAATTTTCAGATTATGTACAACCTGGGCCATATCAGGTAAGAGCTTCAAACGTGGGCCATTTTTTGATGGACTGTTGGGCCAAGTGACAAGGAGCGTAATTTCCCCCGCAACTTAATCAATCATAATGTTAAACGAGGAGCTAAAATTTCACCTCTTTCGTGTACAGTAAAATTGATTGTGTACACTTGTTCTTCTTTGATGTTTTTTGACCTTTCTCATGTATCACTCATCTGAATGGCAATTATCCGATAGAAATGAAGGTAGCCACTCTAAAGGGTTGTTATTTAGGAATTAGCTAGTGCGTCCTGAATTTTAGTTTTTCAGCTTAATTTTTCGGGACAAAAATATCCTGAAGTTAATATTTTTAGTTTAAAATTTCATAACAAAGTAAGTACTAGCTAATTTTTAAATAGCATCCCTGAGAATGGCTATCTATGCACTTGCCCCAGTAGCCTGCTAAGTATGCAAAATATCTACTTTCCTAGTTATCGACTCTTCCATTAGTGTGTTCGAAGTGTCGGGCCAAGACTATGCACTACCATAATGTGTTGTCTACAGAAATGATTGATTATTGTTGCTCTAAAGCCCCTTTGTGCGTTGGAGGAATCTATTTATAGGGGACTTTTGTCATGATCCGCCACATCATCATGCCACGTGGGTGCCATTTGGCATATATTAGTACCATGTGGAAGCTTACATATGAAATAGAGTAGCACTTGTGAGAAGGTTCTAGAGAAATATAGTGGTTTTCCTAGGAAGACTCTAGAAACCTATGGATTTGTTAGGAAAATCCTTAGAAGATTCTAGCTATGTAGAATATTCTAGAGAAGGGACTTACTTGTAAATATTAAGGACTTCTGTAACAATTAATATTTACACACTAGCTCCTACGAGACTAGTATATAAAGGGGGGCATTCATTTGTAACTCAACAACCAAGCAAAACAATCAAGTTCTCTCTAATACAAAGCTTCTCTTAACAATTCTCTTGTGTTCTTTTACCATTCTCTTAGAAATCTTGAGTGTAGTAAGGTTGACTTGGCATAACAAGAACGTGAGAAAGTTGTGCAAGATCGTAAGCGAGTTGTCAAGTACCGCACGTGTACTTAGTTAACGACTAAGGACGTGACAACGTGGTATCAGAGCAAAGGTTATGACCAAGGAATGTTAAAAAGAATGCAAGAGATTGCTAGAAGGAAGTTTTGTAGGGAACCATGGCCGGAATTACCAAGGGCTTGGTACTTACAGAAGGGATCAACATGAAGGTCCCTAAGCGAAAGCAGTACGGCGGTGCACGGGACGCACGCGAAGCGGCAGAAGTACCTTGGAGGATGGACAAGTACTTTTAGGTAGTCAATGAGGATGACGAAGTTGTTAAGGTACGCAATACCTTAATGTACTTGACCGAGGTTGTCGTGCTGGGGTGGCGTCGGAAGTGTGCCAACATGGGAAAAAGGGCTATACAAGATTGAGACGTGAGAGCAGTTCAAGAAGGAGTTGAAGAAGCAATTCTACCCGATAAATATGGTGTATGAGGCTAGGCGGAAGCTAAGGGATCTCCGATAGACGGCCACAATTTGGGAGTATATGCGCGAGTTCACTACCTTAATGCTGCAAATCTCGTCATTGTCCGAGAAAGATTCCCTTTTCTACTTCATGAATGGGTTGAAAAATTGGGCAAAGCAGGAGTTAAGAAGACATCAAGTAGCCAACGTGAACGAGGCCATAGGGGTAGCCGAGTCACTTGTTGACTTCAAGATGGAGCTTGCCAAGTCCAAAGAAGGCAACGCCGAGAGGGGTGAGGGAGATCATGACGAGGACAACGGGAAAGTCATAGCCAAGGTATACAATGGTAATGGCAAGGGGCCATCCCATAGCGGACAGGGGTCCAAGAGAAACGGCAAGGGGCCAGAAAACGATAGCGAGTACGTGCCTAAGAGAGGGTGCTACTTCTGCAAAGGATCACGTCGAGCAAATGAATGCCCAGAGTTGGAGAAGCTTGCAGCAATGATAGGGAACTTTGCTCAATCACATAAGGGGAGAAACTGCCTTCATTGGAGGATGCGCTTGAAATCTAAACTGAAATTAGAGGATTCCAAAGCCTATCTTAACGCCATGCAAATGGAGCATGGTAGCAACAAGAAAAGTTGGGCGGACATAGTTGAAGAGGATGGCGAGTTACAAAGTGATGGCATGCTATTGGACTTAGACGATGTACCGAGCAGAGGGGTCAAGTTTGCTAGCAACGCTGTGACCACAGAAGGCAGCCAAAGAGGGAGTGCAAGCATAGACCCGATGCTTGAGAAGCTGCTAGACTTGGTCGATTCATGGGGAGATTCAGGCCAAGAGCAAGGAGAGGCATCTGATGGGCTGAGGATTGAGGCCATCATTGCTAGCCGTCCAAAGTACAAACGACGTAAGAAGAAAGGTGACCAGTACCTTGTGAAATGGGAAGGCGAACCGCTCCTTAGAGCATCATGGCTAATGGACAAAGATATCTGGCGACGCCAAGGCGAGGTGCGCGCGTACGTGTCGATGCTTTGTGCCGATGGCGTCACAAAATTGGGTAGGGGAGAGTGTCATGACCCACCACATCATCATGCCACGCAGGTGCCATTTGGCATATATTAATGCCATGTGGAAGCTTACATATGAAATAGAGTAGCACTTATGAGAAGATTCTAGAGAAATATAGAGGTTTTCCTAGGAAGACTCTAAAAACCTATGGATTTGTTAGGAAAGTCCTTAGAAGATTCTAGCTATGTAGAATATTCTAGAGAAGGGACTTACTTGCAAATATTAAGGACTTGTGTAACAATTAATATTTACACACTAGCTCCTACGAGACTAGTATATAAAGGGGGGCATTCATTTGTAACTCAACAACCAAGCAAAACAATCAAGTTCTCTCTAATACAAAGCTTCCCTTAACAATTCTCTTGTGTTCTTTCTACCATTCTCTTAGCGATCTGAGTGTAGTAAGGCTGACTTGGCATAGCAAGAACGTGAGCAAGTTATGCAAGATTGTGAGCGAGTTGTCAAGTATCGCACGTGTACTTAGTTAACGACTAAGGACGTGACACTTTGCTCTATATTATAAATGCGAGTGTCTTGAACAGCTTATAATCTCACTCTTCTCCTTTTCAGGACAAAACTAGCCACATTCGTGTGTAGTCGAACAAATACTTGTGGTGATTAGTTGACCAATTCTCAAGCATTAACAATTTTATAATAATTAATGTTAAATTATGTTGGTACATTCTCAAAAATCATTAAGACTAAAATTCGTACTTGGCAATTACAATTTGAAGATTATCATTATGTATAACACACCTCTTTGGTTTGCACAATGGATGTTTCCTTTTTCTCTATTTGTCATTGTATAGTAGAACTCGTATCAAAGTTCAGAAGTTCAGAGTCGAGCGAACTCTTTTATTTTTGTGTAACCATATTCTTGCTCGGGCTTGGATTTTCTTGAAATAATTGGGTCGAGTTCAAAAAATGTTTTCAATTAAATTAAAATCAGTGGGAGATCATTATTTATTACCAATAACCTTTTTTGTGTTATTACAAAGAAATTAAAATTAGAGAAATATATATGGCACTGATGAGTACTCCCACCCTTTAATTGATGAATATAGTGCTACATATACATATAAAAAGGACCCGTCATCTGACCTTTCCAACCTTGTCACTGACCCAGAATTTGTATGCATTAACATATACAAAAACGTTGGCAGCTTATTATACGAATCACTTGGTTTACCTCTCAACAGTTCAAAAGCTTTTTCCCTCGACCTCCATGTTTTCATATAGTTCAAATCAACTCCATAATCCCTCTTGGGGTCACGTTGTATTTCTGCTGGAGTATACTCCAACTTTGGATCATCTAACTTGTTCATTATCAAACTTCCAACGAGATTAGAGGTAGCCTGCCGCTGTAAAAATAATCTGGAATTATTTCCACATGTGTGAACTTTTTCAAACTTTCTCACCTTAAATATATTCGAGGTGTTTAGACTTGATTCCTTAAGATTCCATGAGCATCGATCATCCACACATACAAGATAATACCTGCAGTATAAATACATTAATTACTTTTTTGGTTTCAAATATAAAAATTAATTCTCTAACTGGGTAAAAAAACTCGAATGTATTAACTCACAGAACGTATAAATCATACACATACCATTTTATGTATAATCCGTGCATATAATCTAAAGCATCGGTTTAATCTTTTTACCCAAATATTATAATAAATTTATACCATTTGATTGTATTATACGGGAATATAGCATTACTAAATACTAAATTTACAAGACATGAAGTTCACTTGATACAATTATCTATATACATGTATCTTCAGCCGGCCATATCAAATAGATATTCAGTGAAATTTATATAAGATTACAACTATTATTATTAATATACAACTTACAAAGCATATCCTACAATTATATATTATCATTCGTTAACTTTACATGTATCTTGTTTTATTTGAGCGATCAACCTTGAACTGGAACTTCTCTCGGATTGCAAGATGTTTCATAACGTTTTGCAGTATATCCTTATTTTATACAGTTGCCCTTCATTAACCTCTTGATGTGTACTGATTCCGATTATACACTCTTCATCGATCTGCATAACATTATAGTCCTCTCTGTTTCCGGAATTAATCCATTCAATCGTTTCCAGATTGTCAACCATTGACAAATTATAAAAAAGTTTGGAGTTTGCCTTGTTAACAACAGATTCGAGCATGTACCATCGTTACCCTGCTCTTTAAATGTTATACACAATGGATAATCAGTGAAAGATAAATTTTTGCTTTTCAACTCCATGTACAAGCCCAAACTCCTGTTGTCGTATATTTTCATGGGTGGAAAATACTCTTTCACGGAATATCCAATATCCATCATATCGATTTGTGCGTCGACTCCATGTATCTTTGATATCTCCGAACGAATCGATTTAAAATCCCAATCCATATTGATCAACACCCCATCGACGCTAAAATTCTTAAACCTGTGTTGCATATCCCATTCACCGCTATATTGAACCAAAATTGTGATTCTGTTATTCATTGCAGAAGAAGTATACATGATCTTTCAGTTGTTTGCTTCCAGTTATGTGGTTCTCATCTCTTTATATAATACTATATGGCATATGGAATAATCGGAATACGTCAGTTACGACTAAGAAGATTGGTTGACAATAATAACTAATTATCTTAATTAAGTAGAAGTATGTAACTGAAACCATTTAAGATGCGTGATTGAAGTTACCATGTTTAAGGGGTTTTGGCTAGGAATATAAATATTTTCTTGCCTTATGTGTAAAAGACCTAATGCTGCTATATGTGCGCAAATTTTCCTACAATTTTCCCTAGTTATGTTTTTTGCTCAAGAAATTAATATATCTAATTATTGGATTTCCCATACAAAACAAAATGGGCCTGTGACATGGACTTGGAGCAATCTAGGCCTAGGACGGGCTCATTTGATTCCTTTGGGCCCATTGGAAATTTGATAAATCGGGATTTTTACACAAATAGTCGGTCATATTCATTGTTTATTTTTTCTAGCAATATACATCGATTATACATAATTATACACAAGTTATGCATATATTATATCTCTACCGGCTAGTTTTAGTTTAAGCAGCTATTACCGGTTAGTTATAGGTGAAAGAAATAACTACTTATGAATTCTTTATCAGTTTACACCCTCTAGTTATTTTTAGTTTAAGCAGCTATTACCGGTTGATGGGACAAAATTAAGGTATTTGATTTTGGTGATCTCCACTTTCATATTTCCTCTTTCCCCCTTTTTATTTCTTTAGCCAAACAAGGGAATGGAAAGTATAATAGGAGTAGCTATAACTTCATTATAAATCTCCTAAAATTTTCTTGTAATAATTTTATCTCAAACTGACATTTTGTCTATTTCTTAATATTTCAAAGATACTGAAGAAAAAAAAAAAAGAAATTTGCTTTTGGAATGAGTTATTGGAAACTAGAAAGGAGACAGTGTTCCACTTAATGTGAGGTTATGGAAATAAAATATTTTTTTGAAAAATGTCAGAAAATCGTTGACACATTTGTTGTTGGGTGAATTTAATTCCTTGATGGGATGGCGATAGAAAAGGTCCGAACCTTGGTCCCCATTTGGTTCTTATAAGGAATAAAATTCACAATTTAAAATTATATACTCATGAAAAATTCACAATTCCCCATTTGGTAAATTTTGAATTATGTAAGATTTTACTTATGAAAAATAGAAATTCTATAACAATAACTATTTTTTAAATTATGGACCAATAAAGTTATTGACTAGCGCTATTACTACACTTTTTAAGTGCATACTTAAGATATTCATTAGTTCTCTTCTCTTTCCTTTTTTTTTACCCTTCTGGTATACATTTAACCACGTATAAACCACCTTCATTTCGTTTTTCTACAGTGAAATAACTTAATTGTTCACGACAATAACTACTTCCAACTTAGAAAGGAAACTCGAGGAATATAGAAAAACGAATAGAAAGTTATACAGTACGTATATTGTTTAACCCAAAAAATGATTTTCAAGGTCAAAGTAATAAATTTTATATGACGGGCCACAAGCAACCGATTCGATCCGAAAAACATAAATTTTCGTTAATACAACGTGATAGAGAAGTTAAAAATAAATTAAATGACAGATAATATAATAAATATAAAGCAAAGAAGAAATACTTCTTATTGAACGATCCTTGCTAGGATGATGAACCGAACAGAGCTTGAAGGGCAGAACTATGGCTAACTTGGGAGCAAGATGCTATAAATTACAATGTATAGAATTGTAGAGAAGAAAATTAGATTCCCCTGATGGTGATAAAAGTGTGTCCATTTATAAGGCTAAATCTAAGTAACTATTCTCCTTGAATTATGGGTCCATTATGAGCATACTAAATCCATCCATTACTTTTGGAAGACTTGTAACAACTGTGTAAATGCTGGAATTCCGTTGATGAATTAGTTCCGTAACTGATGAGTTAATTCCATAACTGATGAGTTAATTCCGTAACTGATGAGTCAATCCCGTACATGTTGAGTCAATTCCGTGCATGTTGAGTCAATCTCATGCATGTTGAGTCAATCTCGTACCTGTTGAGTCAATCTCGTAATTGATTGCCTTGTTCTGGCTGTTACAATCATTTATTGCATTTATTGTACGTTACATAGTTGATTTGTAACTGATGGTATAATGATGGTAAATCCCATGTAATCCGGGATTAATTGATTCTTTTCTCATTTGTAATTATGAGCTACTCTCCCGTAACTGATCCGGAGCTATTTTATGATAGTCAGTTCCGAGTCTAACAAGTACGGTACGAGTATGCTCGGTCCCGAGGGTGTTTCACATATCATCTTTACAGTCATTCTTCATTTTTCTCATAACTTTACTAACATGTGTCGCCATTTAATAGATCCACGTGGCGAGTCTATTTTTCACTAATACAGATAGTCCCCCCACTTTTCGGTTACTTACTGTGATGTGACTGGAAAGTGGAAGATTCTATCTTTTCCACCCTTGCTTCTGCCTCATTAAAAACCTTGCGGAAAAACCCAATAGGGACAAAAATCGGTAGAAGGATAAAAGGGTGCAGAACTTAGGAATTCAGATGACAACTACGTCACTTATTTTCCTTTCGTCAATGATCGTTTGGTGCTGAAAAAGTATCACTACCATAGAAAGTTTGATCTCGAATTTTTAGCGTTCATCCGGAAGTTTTAATCTTTGAGTTTTGACTCTTGAATTTTTAGTTGTACCTAAAACTTTTCTAACCCCACAGCCTTAGAGACCGGGGATGTTAATAACCAAGAAATTTGTACTTCTGGTTTTGATAAAGTCCAGGAATTAATGCATCTAGTTAACTTTACGATCGGGACATTCGGTCGTTTAGCCATTTGATTGGTTTTTAGAAGAAGAGTACTATGGGTACTGATTCTGGAGAGTGTCCTTGCACGTCTTTCAAATAAAATATTTTACAAGGGAAGGAATGAGCTTTCCGAGGATAGTCAGAGTAATCCCGAACTAATCCTCAACTTACTCAGTTTCGTCTCCAAGCTAGATGATATTTCCATTATTATGGCAGATGATAGAGAGAGTTCTCTGATTTGAGAAAGATATAAGAACTGCAAATTTAAGTACTGTAATCATGTTTGTCTAGACATCATTTGGTACTTTAGGGAATTTTTTCGAGTACTAATTTTTCTTGGCATTTTAGAAATTTATTTGGGTGCTCATATGTAGTCTTATAGACTTAAAATATATAGTTGGATGCATTGTTTTATGTGATCTTAAAGTTGCACCTTTAGGTGTCTAACTTTTAAATAAAAGAGGGCCCTTTTATATACTTTAACACTATGAAGAAGACGTCTCCTTTTCATTCAAGCGTAAAATAGGATCAATTGATCCTAGTAGACTTTTAGTCTGAGGGAGTATTAATCCCGGTAGGATTTACAGGAGTATTGACCCCATTAAGATTTACGGGAGTATTGATTCCGGTAAGACATTGAGTTTGAGGGAATATTGACCCCAAATAAATATATATCTTAGTAGATTTGTCCTGAAGAGACATTAATCTGATTGGAATTTGAATCTAAATTGGAGTATATGAACATACTTTCAAGTAGAGAGGGACACATGTCCGAAATAAGATTTGAGATTTTCATTAATATATACGAAAAATCGATCCGGGTAATAATACAATTAGCCATTAAGAAAGGCTTATACATTTAACATGAATGGTCATTATTAGACCGAATATAAGTCACGTGTTTGTTCAAAGTGAACTTTATTATGTTTTCTTGACTTGGATACAAAACTCTTTTTTTATCGTGGGATTCTTGACTCTGACATGGAGTTCTCGATCCTTTTTGTGTACGTGTAGTGTATGTATTTTTGAAGAACTGATTCAAAACAATTTGAAGTGTTTATGCTTGATATGAGCAAGACAACTAACTGAGTTGAGATGGTGGTAAATAATATCGGAATACTCTTAGGAATTCTATCTCCCAAGGCAATCGATTGTTTATATCACTTCTTATAATGTCAGGTCAAATTGACTAATCTTCAAGTATAAGTAATCTCCCTAGTGTTCGAGTTGTTGAAGTATGAGAACTCAAATACTGGAATCATAATTGGATAGTCCCCAGTTAAATAGTCCCTGATAGGATAGCTAGTTTCGATGTTGATGGACTTTCAAATGGTCCAGTTCCAACATAGGGACAGTACCAGAGCTCTTTTTATCAAATATTTTTATACTTTGGCCGGGACTATGGAGGTTCCAAAATATTGTCAAGGATCATGTCATATCTTGATTTGAGCCATTCATACTGGCTTTAATGAGTTTTCAATTTAAAGCCTTATTACCGGAGCAATATTTACTGCTTTCTTTATAAATCTCTCGCATCATATATTATGTTTGTCTTGTCCATGTGGCATTTAGCTTTGGGACCCTTGAATGTTCTCAAATATAATTTTCCTTCAACAAGGCAGTACGGGATGAGACACACTCAGAGTTATCGAGAGCATGCTTGTCTTTGGGTAAAGTCCCATTCTGCAAGTAATAAATGAATTTATTATGAATTTCAAATTAAACTAGTCAGGCTTACCTCATTTTCATTCTAATTAGTGATAGATCAGGGATCACCCAAAGAAGGGATGACTCGATCCCGAGACTATTTGATTCGGAAATGATATTTCTCAATAAGAGCCTGGAGTTGCTTTCAGAGTTAGTGATATCAGCAGTAGATCCGAGACTATCACACCCGGCTCTATTTTCTTGGGCTACATAGTTTTATTGGATTTGATAAATTGTTAAATCAATATTTTTGCTCTGAGTTCCCCAGCTAATTCAAGCCCTGTAGCATATGCTTCATACTCCGCTTTGTTGTTAGTAATAAAATAATTTTTATAAATTATCTAACTACTTTTCCTGATAGGCATTAAGCATTATCCCTAACTCGGGACTTGTAGTACTTGTGGACCTAATTGTGTAGAAGGTCTAGATACCGAGAATAATCCCAAAAATAACATGTACTTTCTTTTCAGCTTTGGGTAATATGTTCAAGCTAAGATTAATCATGAAATCTGCTAAATTTTGATTTTATAGTCGTTCGGGGCTGATAAATAATATCATATTCACTAAGTTCGCCTACTCATTTAGCTAGCCTTCCTAACAGTTCATGTTTATGCAAAATATTGCGTAATGAAAACATAGTACTACTGGAATTGAATGGCATTGAAAACAATAAAGCCTTAGATATACGACAGCTGCAATCAATGCCAACTTGTCAAAATATAGATATGTAGTTTCCATGTCTAAGAGCATTTTATAATAGATAGGAGAATATGTACCTTTATCTTCTTGAATTAAGATTGCATTTATCGAGACATCCGAGACAATTTGGTATACCAACAATCATCTTTCTCCTGGGAATTTTGAAAGTAATGATGGGTTGTGTTAGCTTGCAGGTCCGAATAATTCAACATTTCGGACTAAACCGACCTTTCGAAGTTCTATAACTTTATCTTTTATTATTTGACTCTAGTTTCTTTTTTTGCTTGACTGGATTATACCGCGGGTCAATATTGAGCATATAAACCTTTACCTCCGGTGGTATACCTGCTATGTTAGCATGGAGGCAAGCAAACAATTTGCGTTAGCACGTAAAAGTTTAATCAACTTAATTTTAAATTTGGTGTCAAGTCTCGACCAACGTAAACCTTCCTATTTGGGAAGTCAATGATAGTTTCTAGTTCTTCAGCATTTGACCTCATGGATTCTGATTCTTTCGGTTCAATGATTGTTTCCAAAAATATTTGTATAATTGTCCACAATTATTAATGAATCTTCCTTCCTTGTGGTCTA
Source organism: Nicotiana attenuata (assembly GCF_001879085.1). Lineage (NCBI taxonomy): Eukaryota > Viridiplantae > Streptophyta > Magnoliopsida > Solanales > Solanaceae > Nicotiana > Nicotiana attenuata. Next base: position 61,998 of record NW_017673848.1, read on the forward strand.
TTCCATCCCGCGACTATCTATTATTTTGTTGTTAGGTGTGGTATCGTTGTAAGCAATCTCACACGCTCTTCCTAATCTTCATTCTTTCTTCTGACTCCTCCAATCGGTCCGGAATCACCTCGGTTTGGTTTTTGAACCTATTTTTTGGACATCTTATTAGTGTCGATTCGACTTACCGTGTCTTCTTCTGTTTAAATCCCGGTGCTCTAACAGTTATGCATATCATTCTCGTAGGATAGATGGGAATTTTCGGAGGTGTTCTAGCCGCTCGTTCTGTTCCTTGATCTGTTTATGTAAAGTTAGAACTAAATTTTGCAAATTAAAATTACTTGGTGCATCTGAACCTCCTCCTTTGGAACAGTTTCGTACAGATCCGTTATAATCAATTCTGGTTCTAATAGTTGTTGTACCAATATACCCATGTACATTCTCCATTTTTCTCTACTTGTTGCTTACTTATCATTATCATGGCTATTCTTCCCTTTTTATTTTGCATGGTAAAGTCAACTCCAATTTGGTTGTCCTCAACTGTGTTGCTTGACAAATTTCGGCCATGCTGAAGGTTTAAACTGAAAACAAGCGAATATTAACAAAAGTTGATAGTATCTTTGGATGAATAGCAAATTTGCTTGAGTTCACGGTAACGGAACCAAACTGTTTAACCCAAAAAATGGTTTTCAAAGTCAAAGTAATAAATTTTATATGACGGGCCACAAGCAACCGATTCGATACGAAAGACATAAATTTTCGTTAATACAACGTGATAGAGAAGTTAAAAATAAATTCAATGACATATAATATAATAAATATAAAGCAGAGAAGAAATAATTCTTATTGAATGATCCTTGATAGGATGATGAGCCGAACAGAGATTGACGGGCCGAACTATGGCTAACTTGGGAGCAAGATGCTATGAATTACAATGTATAGAATTGTAGAGAAGAAAATTAGATTCCCCTGATGGTAATAAAAGTGTGCCTATTTATAAGGCTAAATCTAAGTAACTATTCTCCTTGAATTATGGGTCCATTATGAGCATTTACTCAATCCATCCATTATTTTTGGAAGACTTGTAACATCTATGTAAATGCTGGAACTCCGTAACTGATGAATTGTCACGACCCGGATTTTCAACCGTCGGGACCGTGATGGCGCCTAACATCGCACTCGCAGGCAAGCCAATATTAGAGTTCTATTTACCCTTTTCCTTTACATTTTACAGTTAAAACTAACAAAGCTAAATCAAACGGAAATAAATGCGGAAGTACATAATAAACCGATCATCCTCATACTAATAGCAATACCGAAACAATTACCACCCAGAAACTGGTGTCACAATCCACGAACATTCTATGAATATCTACAAGTATGTGTCTGAAAGAAAATACATCTATCTCAAATGAAAATAAAATAGAAATGTAGAACATAGGAGGGGTCGCTAGGGCCTGCGAACGCATGCAGGACTACCTTGGGTCTCCTAGATGAATTCTTGCAACCGACCTCTCGATTAGCCACAACCAGCTCCAAAATCTACACAGAAAGTGCAGAGTGCATTATCATTACAATCGACCCCATGTGCTGGTAAGTGCCGAGCCTAACCTCGACGAGGTAGTGACGAGGCTACGGCGGGGCATTTACAATATAACCTGCAACAATATATAATAAATCAAAAAGGAAATACGAAACGAATTGGAACAGTAACTTGCAGCAAAATAAATACGGAACCCAATTACCTTGCCAGTACTCAGCTATAACCAATCCTTAAGAGAGTTACAATACTACAGAAATAAATCACCGCAGAAAAAGAATACATAAACAACAAGATGATGCGGCGCGCATGCCGATCCCATAAAATCAGTAACAATATAAACATTCACCCTTATTACTCCTATTGCAGCGTGCAACCTGATCCCACCAGTCCGCCCTTATTGCTCATCAATATATATATATATATATATATATATATCCTCCTGTTGCGGCGTGCAACCGACTCCACCTCGTCCACCTTACTTACTCTCGTTCGTCGCGCACCGACTNATATCCTCCTGTTGCGGCGTGCAACCCGATCCCACCTGTCCACCCTTATTACTCCTGTTTCGGCGCGCAACCCGATCCCACCAGACAATCACATTTCACCCTTATTCCTCCTCAATACATCACCCTTATTCCTCCTGTTGCGGAGTGCAACCCGATCCCTCCATATCAGTACCAATCACACAATAATAACAAGTATTTAATAATTTAGCTCAAGCCCTCCACCACATTTATGCCTCATACCAAAGCAAACGGAAATTTATACAATTATGAAACTTCATCAACTAATACTACACAGCGAGACCAACCGAATAGTACAATGAAGCACCAGTAACTAACTTAAACCGATAATGTGATACAATGAACTACGGAACAATTAATACCTTCAATTAAGAAAATAACAACATTTAACAAGAATCAATTAAACATGTAAGCATCAATAAGCAATGTAGCAGTTATGACAGGAAAACAATATATTAGGAACGGGGAGGGGATCAGGCTAAACAGATAATTTGGCGGTGCATAGGTACTCGTCACCTTACCTATACGCCGCACACATGGATTTTCACGTAGCAATTAAGTTGAGGATCCCTAATCCCTCAGTCAAAGTTAGACACAACACTTACCTCAATCCAACGGCCAATTCAAAGCTCAATTACCGCTTTTCCTCTAGATTCCACCTTCAGCTCACTCGTATCTAGTCACAATTAACTTAATAACATTAATTATTGCTAAAGAAATCAATCCCAATGCATAATTATAAGTTTCCCAACATTTTCCCCCAAAAGTCAAAAACCGATCCCGAGCCCGCTTGGTCAAAATCCAAAATTCAGACCAAAACCCGATTACCCATTCACCCCAAGCCCGGATATACAATTGGTTTTCGAATCCGACCTCAGTTTGAGGTAAATCCCCAAATTTCAAATTTCCTAAGTTCTACCCAAAAATCCCCAATTCCACCATGAAAACTCTAGATTCTAGGATGAAATCTTGAAAACCCAAAAATCACTTACTTATGATTTGGGGAAGAAGAAGTGTTTGGAAATCGCCTCTTATGTTTTAGGGTTTGAAAAATTTAAGAATGAATGAAAAATCCCGTTTATATAGCACCCTCTGATCCTTACTACGCGGTCCGCGAAATCCCCAGCGCGACCGCGAAATCTTCACCGCGGTTCGCGAAGTTCCCACCGCGGTCCGCGAACTTCCACCGCGGCCGTGTTCCTCTACCGCGGTCTGTGAACTTCCACCACGGCCGCACTTCCAAGATCTGAGACCTGCAACTCTACAAATATCCAATACCAGATTTTCTAAGTCTAAACATCCCGTAGCCTATCCAAAACTCACCCGAGCCCTCGAGGCTCCAAACCAAACATGCACACAGGTCTTAAAACATCATACAAACTTGCTCGCGCAATCAAATCACCAAAATAACACCTAGAACTATGAATTTAGCACCAAATTGCATGAAATTTTTAAGAAAGTTTCAAAACTTCTATTTTCTCAACCAAAGGACTGGATCACGTCAAATCAATCCCGTTTTTCACCAAATTTCACAGATAAGGTATAAATATCATAACGGACCTATACCGGATTCCGAAATCAAAATATGGATCCGATACCAACGAGATCAACTATTAACCATTTTCTAAAAATCATTATAATTTCAGTTTAACCATTTTCATCAAAAATTCATTTCTCGGGCTAGGGACCTCGAAATTCGATTCCGGGCATATGCCCAGGTCCCATATTTTACTGCGGACCCTCTGAGACCGTCAAAATACGGGTCCGGGTCCATTTACTCAAAATGTTGACCGAAGTCAACTAAAATCAACTTTTAAAGGCAAAAATTATTATTTTTCTCAATCTTCACATAAAGGCTTTCCGAAAACGTGCCCGGACTGTGCACGCACATCGAGGAGAAATAAAAATGAGGTTTTGAAGGCCTCGGGACCCCAGATTAGGTTTTAAAACACAAGATGACCTTTCGTGTCATCACATTCTCCACCTCTAAAACAACCGTTCGTCCTCGGACGGACATAGAAAAGTACATGAGCCGGAGAAAAGATGGGGATATTTTCTCCGCATATTGGACTCGGACTCCCAGTTAACTGCCTCAACAGGCTGACCTCTCCACTGCACACGAACCAAAGGATAACTCTTCGATCTCAACTGACGAACCTGCCGGTCTAGAATAGCTACCGGCTCCTCCTCGTAGGTCAAATCATTATCCAACTAGACAGTGCTGAAATCTAACACGTGGGATGGATCGCCGTGGTACTTCCGAAGCATGGACACGTAAAACATTGGATGTACCACTGATAAAACTGGGGGCAATGCGAGTCAGTAAGCCACCTCTCCCAATGGATCAAGGATCTCAGAAGGCCCGATGGACCTGGGGCTTAACTTGCCCTTCTTCCCAAACTGCATCACACCCTTCATGGGTGACACCTGAAGCAACACTCTCTCTCCGACCATGAATGCCATATCACGAACCTTACGATCGGCAAAAATCTTTTGCCTGGACTGAGCTGTACGAAGTCTATCCTGAATGATCTTAACCTTATCCAAGGCATCCTGCACCAAATCCGTACCCAATAACCGAGCCTCCCCCGACTCAAACCAAACAACCGGTGATCGGCACCGTCTACCATATAATGCCTTACAGGGAGCCATCTAGATGCTCGACTGATAACTGTTGTTGTAGGTAAACTCCGCTAACGGCAAGAACTGATCCCAAGAACCTCCAAAGTCAATAACATAGGAGCAGAGCATATCCTCCAAGATCTGAATAGTACGCTCGGACTGTTCGTCTGTCTAAGGATGAAACTTTATGCTCAACTCGACCCGCGTACCCAACTCACGCTGTACTGCCCTCCAGAAATGCAAGGTAAACTACGTACCCCGATCAAAAATAATAGACACGGGCACACCATGAAGATGAACGATCTCACGGATATAGATCTTTGCCAACCGCTCCGAAGAATAGGAAACTGCCACAGGAATGAAATGTGCTGACTTGGTCAGTCTATCCACAATAACCCAAACTGCGTCGAACTTCCTCTGAGTCCGTGGGAGTCCAACAACGAAATCTATAGTGATACGCTCCCACTTCCACTCAGGAATATCTATCTTCTGAAGCAAATCACCAGCTCTATTATGCTCGTACTTAACTTGCTGACAATTCTAACACCGAGCTACATACGCTACAATATCCTTCTTCATCCTCCTCCACCAATAATGCTGCCGAAAATTCCGATACATCTTAGCGGCGCCCAGATGAATAGAATACCAGGAACTATGAGCCTCCTCTAGAATCAACTCACGAAGCCCATCCACGTTAGGCACACAAACACGACCCTGCATCCTCATAACTCCATCATCTCCAACCGTAACCTGTTTGACATCTCCGTGCCGCACTGTGTCCCTAAGGATAAGCAAACGAGGGTCATCATACCGCCGATCTCTGATACACTCAGATAATGAAGACCGAGCGAATGTACAAGCTAGAACATGGCTGGGCTCAGAAATATCCAACCTCACGAACTGATTGGCCAAAGCCTGAACATCTAAAGCAAGCGGCCTCTCACCGACTGGAATATATGAAAGGCTACCCATACTAGCCGACTTCCTACTCAAAGCATCGACCACCACATTGGCCTTTTCGAGATGATACAAGATGGTGATATCATAGTCTTTCAATAGCTCCAACCACCTGCTTTGCCTCAAATTGAGCTCTTTTTGCTTGAACAAATACTGCAAAATCTTATGATCAGTGAACACCTCACACGACATGCCATATAGATAGTGCCTCCAAATCTTCAGCATGTGAACAATGGCTGCTAGCTCCAAGTCATGAACTGGATAATTCTTCTCGTGAATCTTCAACTGCCGTGAAGCATATGCAATAACTTTGCCTCCCTGCATCAATACCGCACCAAGTCCAATACGAGATGCGTCACAATATACTGTATAGGGCCCTGAACCCGTGGGCAACACCAACACCGGCGCCGTAGTCAAAGTTGTCTTGAGCTTCTGAAAGCTCGCCTCACACTCGTCCGACCATTTAAACGGGGCACCCTTCTGGGTCAACCTGGTCATCGGGGCTGCTATAGATGAAAACCCCTCCACAAACCGACGGTAATAACCCACCAAACTCAAGAAACTCCAGATCTCTATAGCTGATGTGGGTCTAGGCCAGTCCTTGACTGCCTCAACCTTCTTAGGGTCCACCTGAATACCCTCTACTGATACAACGTGACCCAAGAAAGGAACTGAGCTCAACCAAAACTCACATTTTGAAAACTTAGCATATAACTAGCTGTCTCTCAGAGTCTGAAGAACGATCCAAAGATGTTGCTCATGCTCCTCTCGGCTGCGGGAGTAGATCAAAATACCATCAGTAAAGACAATCATGAAGGAATCCAAATAGGGCTTGAACACCCGGTTCATCAAATCCATAAATGCTGCTGGGGCATTTGTCAACCCAAATGACATCACTAGAAACTCATATGCCCGTACCGAGTCCGAAAAGCTGTCTTAATGCCCTAATCCTCAACTGATGGTAACTAGATCTCAAATCAATCTTCGAAAACACTTTGGCACCCTAAAGCTGATCAAATAAATCATCAATCCTCGGCAATGGATATTTGTTCTTGATGGTGATTTGTTCAACTGCTAGTAATCTATGCACATCCTCATCGATCCATCCTTCTTCTTTACAAACAACACCGGCGCACCCTAGGGTGAAAAACTAGGCCTAATAAAGACCTTATCAAGCAAACCCTGCAATTGCTCCTTCAATTCTTTCAACTCTGTCGGGGCCATGTGGTACGGTGGAATAGACATGGGCTGAGTGCCCGGAGCCAAATCAATGAAAAAGTCAATATCCCTGTCGGATGGCATCCCTGGCAGGTCTGCAGGAAATACCTCTGGGAACTCCCGATCAACTGGCACAGAATCCATAGAAGGAACCTCCGCACTAGAATCACGAACATAAGCCAATTAAGCCAAATACCCCTTCTCAACCATACGCCGAGCCTTCATATAAGAGATAACCCTGCTGGTAGAATGACCAGGAGTCCCTCTCCACTCTAATCGTGGCAACCCCGGCAATGCTAAGGTCACGGTCTTGGCATGATAGTCCAATATAGCATGATAAGGTGACATCCAATCCATCCCCAAAATGACATCAAAATCAACCATATCGAGAAGTAGGAGATCTACGCTAGTCTCAAGACCCCCAATAATAACCATACACGAACGATATACACGATCTACAACAATAGTATCCCTACCGGTGTGGACACATACATGGGAACACTCAAAGAATCATGAGGCACAATCAAATATGGAGAAAAATAAGATGACACATAGGAGTATGTAGACCCTGGATCAAATAGAACTGAAGCATCTCTACTGCAAACTGAAACAGTACCTGTGATAACAGCATCAAATGACTCAGCCTCAGGCCTGGCTGGGAACGCATAACATCGAGGCTGGGCCCCACCACTCTGAACCATATCCCTAGGATGACCTCTTGCTGGCTGGCTGATAACTAGGGATTTTGATACATTTTATACTCCTTCCTGCTTAAGTTTTAATTAGAAATGTGTACAAAATAGTCCCAAAGGCTCACAAGTTGTGCTTGATTTGCAAGTTTGATCAACAAGGTGACAATATGTCAAAGATCAGCTCAAAAAAGACTGAAACTTGCACAAGTACCAAGACAAGACAAAGCTCAGGGAAAACAGGGCCAGTGCGGCCGCACACCATTCTGTGTGGTCCGCACAAGTGAGATTCAGAGAGGCTGCTATTCATGCAAAAAGGCAATGCGGATGCACGAGGTTTTGTGCGGTCCGCACTGGGATCAATGTGGCCGCACTCGGTTTAGTGCGGTCCGCAGAGAGAAGGTTCAGAAGTTGCCAGTTCCAAGTTTAAAGCCCAATGCGGTTCGCGCTCCATTTCATGCGGATCGCACTAGAAGCCACCGCGGCCGCACTCAATTCTGTGCGGTCCGCTTTGCTCAAGTTCAGAGAGCTGGATTTTCAACTCAAGAGCCTTAGTGCAGCCACACATGATTTTGTGTGGTCCGCACTAGCCCCGCAGGGGTATTTTTGTCCGAGATTTTTAGCCTAGTATAAATAAATTCTTTTCCCATTTTTAGGGAATTAGATAGTTTTATACGTAGAGCTGCGCTCGTGACTTGGTTTATTTTGCTATTTTGAGTAATTTTAGCTTAATTTCACCATTGAATCTTCAAGTTCTTTTTAGTAATTAATTATTATGAGTTTATCTTCATCTATTTCTTTGTTTTTCTCTTTAAATATGAGTAGCTAGACTCATTTGCTAGGGTTGTGGCTCAACCATAGTGTGGGTAATTGATGGGTTTTGAGTTTTAGGGATTGATTGACTATGGGTGTTTGATATTTGGGCTAATTTCATTTTTAAATGCTGAATTAGTGGTTGCAAACACTAGTTTGTGTTTAGTTGACTTTGGCTCTTCTTGAGAAAGAGAGCCTAAGTCTCTAAAATTAGTCCAACAAGAATTTGGGGCGTACTCAAGAGAATTGATAGCCCTAATTAATGGGTTAAACCGAGAGATCGTAATACCCGACTTGAACCTTAATTGCTTGTCCAAATTTGCATACCCAATTGGTCTTGAGAAAGTCAATTCGGGCAAAACCACTCGAACTACCGAGAGGTATAGAGTGAGTAGAATCGAGAAATGGTTATATTATACTCCCCAAATATGACAATCTAGCTTTAGACTTAAGAATCCGTCAATTGACCACCTAGCAGAAAGTCACTACCCTAGTGCCTTTTTAATCATTTGAACAACTCGCAATAGTTTAACGCTAGCTTATTTTAGTTTAATTGAGAATTGTAGTTTTATAAAATTAGAATCATAATTATAACCAAAAATGTGTAGAAGTGCAATTTGGAGCAAATACACAACTCCACTTTAGATAGACACCCAACTCCATTATCTAGCTCCCCGTGGAAATCGATCCCGACCCTAAATCAGGTAAAAGCTGCTTCGACCTCTCTCGCTACTCAATAGTAGTGCAGGTTTGGCCTCGATCATATTTTGGCGCCGTTGCCGGGGACCTAGCGGTTTTATCTATCTAAATAGTTTTGTGTAATGTTCTTCTTTCCTTCTTTGTTACTAATTTGTGTGTGTCACAACTTCAGGTACAAAATGGCAGCAAATGCTAATGACCCTCTTTGAAACGTGATCGCGGGGGAGGAGGTACATGATGATGGATAGGATGAGGTGCCTCTTGTACCTCAAGGGCAACGTAGAGGCCGCCAGGCCAATGCAAATGAAAACATTCTAGACCCTCCTCCGCCACCTCCAGGAGTGGCTCCTAGAGTTCTTCCCAACCAAGGCTATGCGAGTGCAATTGTTCCGCCCCGGATCCGGGCGGGCAATTTTCAAATAACCAACATGATGCTGACATTATTGAAGCAGCGTGGGTACTTCACGGGTGCTCCCACTCAGAATGCTTACAAACATCTCAAGGGGTTCGTGGATACCTGTTGGGGGAGCAAGCAAACCAATGTGTCCGAGGATGAACGTCGATTGAGGCTCTTCCCATTCTCACTCAGAGGGAAGGCATTGGATTGGCTTGAGCGACTTCCCAACCATTCCATCACCACTTGGGATGAGTTGGCGGATAAGTTCATTGCCAAATGTTTCTCACCGGGGCACATGGCAACATTACGGGATGAGATCTTAGCCTTAAAGCAGGAGCCCACCGAACCATTGCACGAGATTTGAGAGAGATATAGAACTATGCTGAAAGAATGCCCCAACAATGATATGATAGAGGCTATGATACAACAGACCTTCTATCGAGGCATCAATACAAAGAATCAATGCATAGTGAATCAATTGGCTGGAGGTAATTTCATGAAGCTGCCTTATGATAAAGCTTGTGCTATTCTTGACGAGATGGCTGACACACCCTCCGCTTGGCAAAGTAGGGCCAATGTGCCACAGGGTGACCCCACGGTCACTCATTTGTACAAAGAACTACATGACCATGTACAGGCTATAGCAGAATTCACAATAACAATGAACCAATTAGCAAAGGCACAGTTGCAACAAGTTCAGAATCCTTGCCAAGTAAATGCCATGGAGGGTGTCAACATGCTTGTGAACAATAGAAGACAACAAGGTCAACAGAACCAAGGGAATTCGGATCAATTTGATAATGATTGTGGTGGATTCCAAGATGATGGTTATGATGGGCAGAATGAAGAGGTACAATATGTGAAGAATTATCAAGGCCAAAGAGGCAATTCTTCTAACCAACAACAACAATGGAGATCCCGGGGCAATTGGGGTAACCAACAGCAAGGCAACAATAATTGGAACAATCAACAACAAGGGAACAACAATTGGGGAAATCAAAACAACAATCGGAGCAATCAGGAAACTGGGGCAACGACAACAATTGGGGTGGAAACAACAACAACCAGGGTGGATGAAACAATAACCAAGGAAATCAGGGGCAAGACTTTCAAAGGCCCCCAATGTACCAACAACCGAGTAACCCACCGCATTTTCCATCCCAGGGTCCTAGTTCTTCCAACAATGAAATAGGGAGAATTGAAATGATATTTGAATAGATGATGAAAAAGAATGCTGACTCCGATGCGCAATTGGCTTCTCACAACACTTCAATTAGGAATTTGGAGGTCCAGCTAGGCCAAATCTCACAGTCCTTAAATACTCGCCCTAAGGGGGCTCTACCGAGTGATACGGTAGTTAACCCAAAGGGTGGCAATAGTCATGTTATGGCGGTAACTACCAGGAGTGGACGAGGCGGTGATGTGAATGCCTCCAAACAAAAGCAAGTTTTGGGTGATGAAGTTGAATTGCAAGAAGATGAAGTTCCTTTGGTAGTTGAGAATGTGGTTGATGAAAATATAAATGAAGAAGTGTGGATTGATATTCAAGATGCCGAGGTGGAAACACAAAATGACGTGAACCCGTCTAGGGAACACGTAATTGATATGCCGGAGCCGGTTGTGCCTAAAGCCAAGGCACCCTTGCCTAGGCCACCTCCACCTTATACTCAGAGGCTAGCCAAGCAGAAAAATGAGAATCAGTTCAAAAAGTTCATTGACATGATGAAAAGCTTATCCATTAATGTGCCTTTGGTGGAGGCTTTAGAGCAAATGCTTGGCTATGCTAAATTCATGAAAGATTTGATGACGAAGATCCGTGGACTGTGAAACTATTAAGATGACCCACCAAGTTAGTGCTATAGTACATTCAATGGCCCCGAAATTGGAGGATTCCGGTGCTTTCACCATTCCTTGCACTATTAAAAGTGCAGACTTTGCTAAAGCTCTATGTGATTTGGGGGCGAGTATCAACTTGATGCCCTACTCAGTTTTCAAGACTTTGGGGATTGGACAGCCGAGGCCGACTTCCATGAGGTTACAAATGGCAAATAGATCGATGAAGAGGCCTTTGGATATTATAGATGATGTGCTTGTCCGGGTGGACAAATTCATCTTACCAGCTGATTTTGTGATCTTAGATTGTGAGGTAGATTATGAAGTTCCGATCATATTGGGGAGACCTTTCCTTGCTACGGGGAAGGCTCTAGTAGATGTGGAAGCAGGGGAACTCACTTTCAGGGTGGGTGATGAAAAGGTCGTTTTTCATGTCTGCAAGTCAATGAAGCAGCCCAATTGTACCGAAGTGTGCTCATTTGTGGATCTCGCCACGGCTGTGATAATTGATGATACTAGTGCAATGATCAATTTGGAAGACCCTCTGGAGGCCGTATTGTTAAATCTTGATGACAATGATGATGAGGGCTGAGTGGAGTGCTTGAATGCTTTACATGGAATGGGCTCTTATTCTTATGAGCCTAGGAAACTCTCTTTAGATCTTGAAAATAGAAAGACTCCTCCAACAAAGCCTTCGATTAAGGAACCTCCGGTGTTGGAGTTGAAGCCATTGCCTCCACACCTCAGGTATGAATTCTTAGGCCCTAGTTCAACTTTACCAGTTATTTCCTCTTGTCTTACTAACATGCAGGTAGATGCCACATTGGCAGTGCTCAAAAAGCGGAAGAAGGCAATTGGATGGACTCTAGCTGATATTCGGGGAATAAGCCCTGCATTCTGTATGTACAAAATTATTCTTGAAGATGATGCAAAACCTCCTTGGAACATCAAAGGAGGTTAAACGAGGCAATGCAAGAGGTTGTGAAAAAGGAGGTGATCAAGTGGTTAGATGCCGGAGTTGTGTATCCTATCTCTGGATAGCTCGTGGACTTCACCGGTGCAGTGTGTGCCGAAGAACGGTGGTATGACCGTGGTGACCAATGCTAATAATGAACTTATTCCAACCCGGGCAGTGACTGGATGGAGGGTGTGCATGGACTACCGCAAGCTGAACAAGGTGACTCGCAAGGATCACTTCCCATTGCCTTTCCTTGACCAGATGCTTGATTGTCTTGCTGGGCGTGCCTTCTATTGTTTCTTGGATGGATATTTGGGGTACAATCAAATTTTGATAGCTCCAAAGGATCAGGAGAAGACAACCTTTACTTGTCCATATGGCACCTTTGCTTTTTCTCGGATGCCCTTTGGGTTGTGCAATGCACCGGCTACATTTCAACGGTGTATGATGGCCGTTTTCACCGACATGGTGGAAGATATTTTGGAGGTGTTCACGGACAACTTTAGTGTTGTGGGTGATTCATTTGATGAATTTCTGAAAAATCTGGATAAAGTGTTGGCCCGGTGTGAAGACACCAATCTTGTGCTAAATTGGAAAAAATGCCACTTCATGGTTGAGGAGGGCATAGTGTTGGGTCATAAAATTTCAAAGAATGGTATTGAGGTTGACAAAGCCAAAATTGAGGTGATTTCAAGACTTCCTCCCCCCACTTCTATCAAGGGGGTTAGAAGTTTCCTTGGGCATGCGGGGTTCTACCGGAGATTTATCAAGGACTTTTCGAAGGTAGTGAATCCTTTGTGCAAGCTGCTAGAAAAGGATGCCAAGTTCGTGTTTGATGAGGGATGTATGCAAGCCTTTGAACTTCTCAAGCATAAGTTGACCACCACCCCGATCATTACCGCACCCAATTGGAGTTTGCCTTTTCGAGATCATGTGCGACGCGAGTGATGTTGCGGTTGGGGCAGTTTTGGGTAAAAAGAGTGAACAAAATATTTCATCCAGTGTACTATGCGAGCAAGACAATGAATGAGGCTCAAAGGAACTACACGGTAACTGAGAAAGAGTTGTTGGCTATTGTGTTCGCAATGGAAAAATTTCGGCCATATCTTATGGGAGCCAAGGTCATAGTGCACACCGATCATGCAGCTCTTAGGTACTTGATGACAAAGAAAGACTCCAAAAAGCTAGACTGATGCGATGGGTCTTATTACTTCAAGAGTTTGATTTGGAAATTGTGGACCGGAAAGGCAGTGAAAACCAAGTGACGGATCACTTGTCCCGGTTGGAGGAGGAAGGAAGGCCGTGTGATGGCCTAGAGATCAATGATGCATTTCCCGATGAGCAGCTACTTTCTGTGTCAATGAGTGATATGCCATGGTTTGCAGATATTGCTAATTTCCTTGTGACTGGCATCATCCCGTGTGAGCTCTCTTCTAACCAAAGGAAGAAGCTAAAACGGGATAGTCTGGATTTCTATTGGGATGAGTCGTACTTATTCAAGATTTGCACCGACGGAGTGATCCAGAGGTGTGTCCCTGAGGAGGAGCAATCGAGTATCTTAGAGGCTTGTCATTCCTCCCTCTACGGTGGCCATCATGGAGGGGCGAGGGCAGCTTCGAAAGTTCTGAGTTGTGGGTTTTATTGGCCAACTTTGTATAAAGATGCATGTGATCTCGTGAAAAGGTGGGATCAATGTCAGAGAGCGGGCGGTATTTCGAAGAAAGATGAGATGCCTCTCAACACCATTCTAGAACTGGATATCTTTGATGTGTGGGATATTGATTTCACGTGCCCATTTGTAAGCTCGTGCGGGAACACCTACATTCTAGTAGCGGTTGACTATGTCTCAAAATGGGTCGAGGCCGTGGCTTTGCCCAACAATGAAGCTAGGAGTGTGGTTGCATTTCTAAAGAAGAGCATTATTACAAGGTTTTTCACTCCTCGTGCAATTATAAGTGATGGAGGATCGCATTTTGGCAATAGAGCTTTTGACACCTTGCTTGCTAAGTATGGTGTCAACCACAAAGTGTCTACTCTTTATCATCCTCAGATGAGTGGCCAAGTTGAAGTCTCTAACAGGGAAATCAAGAGCATTTTGGCTAAAACAGTCAATGCCAATAGGACCGATTGGTCTAAGAAGTTGGATGATGCTCTATGGGCTTACCGAACTGCTCACAAGACTCTGAAGGGTATAATAAAGGAGTTTTTCCAATTAATGGACAATCGAAACGGGATTCATTTATTAAGAGATTCAGAGTCGCCACTTGGGAGATTTAGGGTGTCCCAAGTCACCGGTTGGAATTCGCGAATCGAGGAAAGGGTTTGACTCTGTATTACAATCGCGAACCAGAAATCCGGGTAAGGATTTCTGTTAACCCGGGAGAAGGGGTTAGGCACTCCCGAGTTCCGTGGTTCTAGCACGGTCGCTCAACTGCTATATTTGGCTAAAATCTGATTTTAATACATGTTAAACCTATAGTGCAAATTTAGAATTATTTACCGTTTTTAGTCAATTATTAAGAAAGTGAACGTCGTGTAAGAACGTGTTTTTGGACCACGTCACATGAAATGCACCCGGATCGTCGACACATTCTTATTCAACGTTTTGGGATTTGGATTTGGGTCGCATGAAATGCACACCCGTATTTAAGAAGGTAAAATTATTAAAAATGCGCCTAAAGTGGCTAGCGTATTATTATCTTTGCGGGAGGCCGTGAAATTCACTAAACGGCACGCGCCGAATTCTAAGTATTTTGATATAAGCATTTAATGAGGGCCCCGCAATTTATATGGTTTGTTCGGCGAGGCTCGTCTCATTTTTATTTAAAAGGCAAGTCCTAAAGTAAACTATGATTTTCTATTTTTCTTATTTCTAATAATAAAAAAAAGTCCTAGCTAATTAATGTTATAACATTCGGGCCCAAAGTTCAAGTCCGGATTCAAACAAAAGGAATAGACCTCTAGTTTGAACCCGCTACTTAACTCGAGAACCAAATGTTAAAAATTAGACTTAATGAAATTAAGGGACTTTATCCTCCTGCACGCTTGGGCTTCGCGTTTAGCCCAGTAATAAGAAATTTCAATCAGCTTTGATGAGGAATATCCAGCAATAGGCCTGAACTCAGGCCTAAATGAGAAAAGGGGACTGTTTGACATTGGGCACAGATTTAGGCCCAAGTCTGATTTCCACTGAGGCAGTCACGTTTGGACTTCCAAATGGCCCAAGTCTCTCTCTCTCGATTTTATCTTTAACCTTTTAGCCTCAATTCAACTCTATGACAATTGCAGCTTATTTGCTTGGATCGTTCAACAGAATTATTACAATGACTATCTAAACAGGTCAAACTAATGGAATTGATGCATTTTGAAATTATATCCTAGGGACTTCCAAGTATAGAATAAATCAGTGTAGGAGAAGTGGATCCAACAGCACACTTGATACTACAATTAGGGCTCGCTTTTACACTAATACCAACTCTCAATCGATTTTGAATTTAATTTCATTCTAGCAGCTCGAACATTCAATTATTAATACAAGTGCATATCACAGATTCTCGAATCAATATCCAGTTTCGGATTATTTTCTGGCTCAAAACATTTAAACTCAGCTGACGAACTAAATTCTACTATAGCTAATGCCATTCCAAACTTAACAATCTAAAAGTATATTACAGTCCTGTTATTACAAATTATCAGAAGTCCTAAGTCATCAAGTGTCAAATGCTGCTACTACACGACCTAACATGTAAACTAATGTGTACATAAGCATTAACATGAGCAAACTGTCATATGAAAAATATATATGAACGAATAGAAATCTAAACAATTCAAGCGCTTAAATCGGCCTTTTATTTCAACAAAACTTCAGTTACAAGTTTCATGAAGGCTCCAAATTTGTTCATGAAGGCAAATAAGCTGCCTTTTATAGGCAAACTTCAGGGGGGGGAAGCTTCTAGATGTCCTTACCCATTTTCCCCCTCTTTTTATTTTCAGTTTTGCCCAAATAGTCCTAAAATCCTGACTTATTGCTTAAGCTACTGCTCTAAAAGTCCTGAAACTTACACTAAGACCCCCTTCTAGAAGGATCTAGGGTGTTTTCTACCTGTGGAATACATGTATTACCCTTTCTTGAGTTCTGAAATTACCAAGCCTTGACAAATTAACCCATTTTAAGTGCCTAAACTACCCTTGACTACCCCTGAAATTACTAACCCTAGTTAAACCAAACCTCAACCCTTTTTACCCTAGTTAAAGATCATCAGCTATAACCAAGCAATTCACTTAACTATGGGTAACCAACTAAGGTTAAAATCAATCAAACAGTCCCCTACAATCAAACTAACTGGACAAAATAACTAGTTATGAAATTAACTCTAATCAATAGACTATAAAAATCTAGTTAAACTTATTTTAAGACTTGAATTAATCAAAACGTATCCTGAGAATTATTATTATTAAACTAAGAACAGTACACCAACAATCGGGCAAATAATAATGAAAAAGAATTGTCATGATATGAAATAAAATCAAAATTTAATCATGCCACATTACAGTCAGAATCCACAGAACAAAAATAGGACAACAAAATAAAAATCTAAAACAAAGAGAGAACAGAAGGAAAAATAAAAGAAAAATGGAATACCTCTGGACTTGGATTCAGACTCGACTCTGGTAGATTTCTTGGCCTTATTTAGGTTAAAACCGTCCTTAATCATGTGTTTTCATAAGAAAACACATGATTAAGGGCTATTATCACCCAAAATCACAAAATCCCCAAAACAGTGAGCAATTAGGGTTCTGGGTTATTTCTAGATCTAAGATTTGAACCGCTTGAGGAAGATTTGAAGCCTATTGACTGTAAATTCGGAAGGAGAAGGGTGAGGAGAAGCTTTGGTGTAATTTTGGGATGGTGTGGGACGACCGCCACCGGACACGGCGGAGACGGCGAGCATTGTTTGAATTATTTGAGGCGTTGGAGGATGATTTGAGGAAAAATATGATCGTATTCATAACAAGGGGACTGAGATGGTATGGTGGTGTGAATTTGGGTGCCTTTGGACGTCGGCCGCTGCCGTGAGGCGATTTCCGGCGGCGGCGTGAGGCGGAGCCGGCGGGGACAGGGGGTACGAGGAAGAGAGGTTGGTCTTTAGGGTTTGGGAATTATTTGGACACTTTTATGTAACAACGGTATCAATTGAGGGCCGTTGGATTAAAGAAAATGGACGGCTTGGATTATTTGACGCGAAACGGCGTCGTTTAGGAGGGACGGGTATTTGGACCGGATAATGGGGAGATTGGGCTGGGAAAATGGGTGTGCTCTGATCCGATTTTGGGGTCTCTTTGGGCTGAAACATCCATGGCCCAAATTCAAACCTTTTAATTCTTTATAATGTTTTCTTTGTTTTCTTTTCTTTATTCCTTTTTTATTTTGTATTTATTTTATTCATTATTTATATTTTTCTGATTTTTATTAAATGCCAAATCAACAAATAAAAATCCAAATTGATTTCTAGAATTATATTACTCAATTTCCAACTACACTAATTCCTAATTTAAATTCAAACTAAGACAAATTACAAGTATAAATGCAAAAGAACTTTTTGTTGTTCTCTTCTTTATAAAGTAACTCAATTAATCCTAAAATATGAAATTAAACCCTAAATGCAAATGTCAAGTACATCTTTTTATATTTACATTAATTAAAATGCACACACAAAAATACAAACAATTAACACAAAATGTCACAAAAATCCACAAAATTGCAAAATAATGAAAAAAAAATTTTGTTTGAATTTCTGGGAGTAATTCATATAGGGCAAAAATCACGTGCTCACACTCTGATTGGTATGTCTCCGTACCGGTTGCTGTTTGGGAAAGCTTGCCATTTACCGGTTGAGTTAGAGCACAAGGCCATGTGGGCTTTGAAGAAATTGAACCTTGAATGGGATGTGGCTGCAAATCTCCGTGTTGAGCAACTCAATGAACTTGATGAATTTTATTTCCTTGCCTACTCCAGTTCTTCCTTGTACAAGGACAAGATGAAGTATCTTCATGATAAATATTCTCATGGCAAGGAGTTTAAAGTAGGCGATTTGGTGCTCTTGTTCAACTCTCGGTTACGGTTGTTTCCGTGAAAGCTAAAGTCAAAATGGAGAGGACCTTTTGAGGTGGTGTTTGTGACCCCGTTTGGTGCCCTTGATTTGAAAAACAAAAATGGGGAGATTTTCAGGGTTAATGGGCATAGGGTCAAGCACTACTTGGAAAAAGTTGATGATAGCCATGTGGTGGCACTTCTTCATTTCAAATGATTGGATGGTAACATGCGTCGTGCCGCGACGTTAAATTAGGCGCTTCTTGGGAGGCAACCCATGTGTTTTTCTTCTTGTTTTTCTTTGATTTTGATTGTAGTGTAGGATTTATTTTTGGACTAACTGGTTGTGAGATGATACAGGATTGTGTTTATGCAGTGCAGGACATAGTGGAAAAATTGTTCAAGGCTCTGAAGTTTGCAATGCGGACCGCACTACATTTTGTTCGGCCGCAAAGAACCCAGTGCGGGGGGCACTAGACTTATTGCGGACCGCACTGCTGATGGATGAAAATTCAATCTCTCTGAAGTTTGCCACCGCGGCTGCATTACATTTTGTGCGGTCCGCGGTGGACCACTGTGACGGCAATGGTATTTTGTGCGGACCGCAGTGGTTGCCTTTCTCAAACTTGATTTACACTATGTGGTGCGGACCGCACTGCATTTTGTGCGGTCCGCATTGGGTTGGTAAGTTGGGCCCCGGACCTTTTCTATAAATAGGGCCTGAGGCCCTCCTTTTACACTTTTCGCACTTTTCACTCCCAGAACCCTAAAAAAAATCACTGTTCATCACTAATCTTGCACAAATTCATCTGCATATCCTCGGTTAATTATCAGTAACTCTCACATCTGGTAACTTTTACTTCTCTTTAATTGTTTGATTTGGTTATTGTCTTTTAATTTTTGTTTCCTCAGCTTTTCTCTTGTTCTTCCCCTATTTTTGTTAATTTGGTAGCTTAGGGTAGTTAATTTCTTGTTAAAGTTAGAATTAGGTAGTTAAAATCACTAGGCAAACAGTTAGGGACCTTTATTAGGTGTAAAATTGGACTTAAAGTCAAAATATCTTAAACCCTAGGTTGGTGCTGCTTTTTGGTGCTCAGTACGGAACGCTGTGCCTTAGTGCGGTCCGCAGTGGCATTTTGTGCGGATCGCATTGAAGAATGTTCAATAATCTGATTTTGAGGACTGCGGCCGCACTACATTTTGTGCGGTCCGCATTGGTCCCTATGCGGGCGCACTACATTTTGTGCGGTCTGCAGTGCATGGATTCAGAGAGTGGGTAGTCTGAACCCCACTTCTGTGCGAACCGCAATGAATTTTGTGCGGTCCGCATTGGCCTTAGTGCAGCCACACTATATTTTGTGCGGTCTGCACTGTTCAACAATTAAACTGTCTGCAACATAACTCTTTCACTGCAATCTTGAACTTCATTGTATATACTGAGACTAACAAAGCATGATTGAATTTGTTTGCAGACAATGGTAAAATCAAGAGGCCAGGGTGCTAAACAACCAGGCAGAGGAGAGTCCTCCCGGGGGAGGGGACATGGAAAGATAGAATTAATCCCCAAAGTTTGAGAAGCAATAAAAGCAACAAGGAAGGCGATTCGGGCTGCTGATAGAGCTGCTTCCCATTTCTCGGGAAGTGAGTATGAGCCTTCCAAGGAGCTGACTGATTCTGATTCTGCTCCGAAGTTTATGGATGATTTCCCGGGCAGATTCAGGCTGACAGATGACCCCACTCCTCCTGCATCCCCCACTACTCAGTCTTCAGTGCATGTATCTTCTGGGTCGTTTGAGGGCTCAGCCGAAGGCAGTAAGGATGAGTACTCCACCTCTCCCACAGCTTCATTATCCAGAGAGGGTTCAGTAAGAGAAGAAGAGGTAGTAGGAGAAGGGGGTGAACCCCAGGTGGGAGGTGTTGCTAGAACTAGAAACCCGAAAGTGTGGCAAGATCGATTTGTGAGTGAGAAGGCTTACCATAAGTTTAGAGAGTGGTGGCCTGTGAGGAAATTGATTCCGGAAAGAAGCTTTGTTGATAGAGACCTTTTGCCTCACAACCCCAATGTGAGGAGACAGTTTAGAGAGAGAGTAGGTTGGGAGTACTTCTGGAGAGACTGTGTGGATGCAAACGAGCACCTGGTCAAGGAATTCTACACCAATGCTGCCCATATCAAAAAGGGCACCAAAGTGACCAAGGTGCAAATTTTGACAGTGCTGTTTGATGGAAAAACAATAAATAACTACTTGGGCTTCGATGAGGAGGATGAGTCACTGTACATGGCAAAGATGTAATTAGGTGAGGAGGTCCGTCCTTGGCTGGCACAATATCTGGCAATCCCAGGTACCACCCCCGATTGGTTGAATGCGGGAGTGAAAATTTTGAGGAGAAGTTTGAATTTCGAGGCCAAGGGGTGGGAAACATTTGTATGCAGCAGATTGGACCCCACTATCATGACAACTCCCTCCCTCTTCACCGGGCAGTACTGGTAGCATCAATCATGGTGGGGTACCCGATTAACGTCGGGAATGTGATGTCTCAGGTGATTACACAGGTGGTAAGTGAAGGTGACAGAAACTACCCCTACCCCAGTTTCTTAACCATGTACTTCAGGGACCTCAAAGTTGAAAAGCGGCCATTTGATATCAAAGTAAAAGCAAAGGCCCCTTTCTCATGGTACAGCATGCAGGGTGATGACAACCCAAAAGGCAAGAACTACAAGGGAACAGCCACTACTTCAACTGGCCATTCTAAGGAGCCAATAGTGGTAGTGGCTCCTACTCAGCCTGCGTCCACCTCTTCAGATATGCCCCCTGGTCCATCTACTTCAGCAGTTCCAGACATACCCTCTACCCGTCTGAGCCAGGCCCTTCTTAGCATCAATAACTGGATGCAGACAACTTCCTCTAAGCTGTCTGTCCTCTACTACAGTGGAAGCTCAGTCGGCACCTCCACCTTTACAGGTCCCACAGTCTATTGAGGATGCCCTCAAAGAGATTCTGGAAAACCAAAAAAAGATCCTCGATACTCAGAAGAAGCTTACGGAAGCTGTGGATGCTCATGGGAAAGCTCTCAAGGACCTTGCTAAGGAGGCCAAGAAGATGAGAAAGACTCGGGCTTCCAAGGAGTCCGTGAAGGAGTTACGGGTTGAGGTTGACAGGTTGAAGGCAGATCAAATGCCTTTGGATGTATTATTACATGACCCGGTGCCAGCAGCCCATCCTCAGCCAGTGCAGTCAGAGAGGCCTCCCAAGAGGCAGAGGGTGATTCCCTGTGCAGACAATGCAGTCATTCAGTTGGAGGACCCACCGGAGGCTTCCTCCAGTCAGCCACAGGATACAGCCCAGGAGCCTGTCCAGGTCCAGGCCCTGGTCCCAGCAGCAGAGCAGCAGGTCATGGGGAACCAGTCTGAAGTTCCCGAGCATATGGAAGACCCAGGGACCACTCAGGATCCCATGCAGATAGGCGGGCCATAGGGAGTTTCTATATCCTTTTTCCCTTTATTTTTGGGTGCTTATTTTGCTTAGTTGGCATTGAGGACAATGCCAGATTTCATTTGAGGGGGTAGGCCCTACTTTGATTTGATATGGATAGTTGTATATATTCGACAGATTTTATGCTTTCTTTATTTTTCATCTTTGGTGTGTATATAATTTTGGTATTTCATTACATTTTTCGTACTTTGCACTTTGGGTCTGTATATAAAAGTTATGTTACATTATATATATTCATCCCCGTATTGTATATTCGATTAAAATCCCCTCTTGTACATATTCACTCTACTTTCCGCATTTTTCTTTTCCGTAGCTTCTTAGTTATGTTTGTAGCTTCTTGGTTTGAATTCTTGCAATAAGCCTTTGGTTTTCTTAATGCCACGGTTCTTTCCAAAGGTGGAATTTGTGTGAACCGGGTGTCTCTTTCCAATGATGGATGGCGTGACAACCTTCTTAAGGGTTTGAGTCCATTTTACTTTTTACTTTTAGTAGTTAGTGGTTAAGGGTGCCTCAAGCAAAGCTTCACTTGGGACTAGCACATTTGCTTTTGATCTCATGGTCAAAAACAAAATGTTGTGTTTAGGATGGTGAAAGTCGTGACCTTGAGACTCTTGTGTTGACCGATAATCATCAAATGGTTTTTCAGGACAATTGTGTGCTCAAATCTTATCTAAGGTCGTTGTGGGCCCCCGACTCTGTGTCTTTAGCAATCCCATCGCATGTGTGGTGAGAAATTGCATTGCAAGTCCAAGTCCCGAGCCATTGGTCTAGAACTTGCCCTGAATGTTTGTTGAGGCGAAATACTAAGTGAATTTTGACTTGAGACATGATTATAGGCTCTCGTTGATCCAAATGATAATTTGAACACTTCCATAGCCTAACAATGATAAAATCCCTAGTCAACCCTTTTGAGCCTTAGAGCTTTTTCCTTTAAGAACCATGATACAAGCATTTACCCGTTCTAAAAGATACCCTCTCTTGGCACCCGATCTTTTCTTAGCACATGGAAAAAGTATAAGTTTGGGGGGTGAGATGAGGATTGCAACAAAGTGGTAAAAAGGTACAAAATCAAGAAGGAAAGGCAATGAAAAAGAAAGAAAAGCAAAAGACAAAAAGAATACTCAATGTAGAAATGAATAAAAAGGGATTCAAGAAAAGCAAAGAATGAAAGGCGTGGAAAATATAGAAAGGAGAAAAGATTTGAAATGTATAAGAAAGAGTGGCAGTGTATCTCTCTAACCCCTTAGAAAGAAGTGAAAAGACTCAAAAAGTCAAGTGAATGTGTGCCAAAATGAAACAAAAGAAGTGTTTAAGGGAAGATGGAACCTACTTAGACCAAACATTGCCTACCCGGAACCAAAAGCCTTAACTATGTCTCCACAAAAGCCCTATATAATCTCTAGATGAATGAAGCTTACATTAGTGGTGACTCACATAAGGGACAAGCATATGGTACTTAGAGCCGGACTTGTGACTTTTCTTTGAGAGAGATGAGTGAATTTCAATTAACCTCGTTCTGAGTGCCACTATTCTAAAGGTGAGGTTTGCTTAGGGAGAGCTGAGGATGTGTGAGTTTGGGTTCCAAAATGACCAAAGTAATAGAAAGAGTTCTTTGATGTGTTGAGTCAAGTCTTGATGCTCTTGTGTCCCACTGAATCCATGGTGTTTGAAAGAGTAAATGTTGTTAATGATTCATTTGTATTGAGGGCAATTATTAATCCCAATTGATGCTAGATGAGATCACTTTAGGACGGCTGAATTTTCTTGGATTTTCCCTTAGGGGGTGGGTCTTATTTTGTTTGCTTGAGGACAAGAAAAAGCTTAAGTTTGGGGGAGTTGATAACTAGGGATTTTCATACATTTTATACTCCTTCCTGCTTAAGTTTTGATTAGAAATGTGTACAAAATAGTCCCAAATGCTCACAAGTTGTGCTTGATTTGCAGGTTTGATCAACAAGGTGACAAGATGTCAAAGATCAGCTCAAAAAGGAGTGAAACTTGCACAAGCACCAAGACAAGACAAAGCTCAGGCAAAACAGGGCTAGTGCGGCCGCACACCATTCTGTGCGGCCCGCACAAGTGAGGTTCAGAGAGGCTGCTATTCAGGCAAAAAGGCAATGCGGCCGCACAAGGTTTTGTGCGGTCCGCACTGGGATCAATGCGGCCGCACTCGATTTAGTGCGGTCCGCAGAGAGAAGGTTCAGAGAGTTGCCAGTTCCAAGTTTGAAGCCCAATGCGGTCCGCGCTCCATTTCATGCGGACTGCACTACAAGCCACCGCGGCCGCACTCAATTCTGTGCGGTCCGCTTTGCCCAAGTTCAGAGAGATGGATTTTCAAGTCAAGAGCCTTAGTGCGGCCGCACATGATTTTGTGCGGTCCGCACTAGCCCCACAGGGGTATTTTTGTCCGATATTTTTAGCCTAGTATAAATAAATTTTTTTCCCATTTTTAGGGAATCAAATAGTTTTGTACGTAGAGCTGCGCTCGTGACTTGGTTTATTTTGCTATTTTGAGTAATTTTAGCTTAATTTCACCATTGAATCTTCAAGTTCTTTTTAGTAATTAATTATTATGAGTTTATCTTCATCTATTTCTTTGTTTTTCTCTTTAAATATGAGTAGCTAGACCCATCAGCTAGTGTTGTGGCTCAACCCTAGTGTGGGTAATTGATGGGTTTTGAGTTTTAGGGCTTGATTGACTATGGGTGTTTGATATTTGGGTAATTTCATGTTTAATTGCTGAATTAGTGGTTGCAAACACTAGTTTATGTTTAGTTGACTTTGGCTCTTCTTGAGAAAGAGAGCCTAAGTCTCTAAAATTAGTCCAACAAGGAATTGGGGCGTACTCAAGAGAATTTATAGCCCCAATTAAAGGGTTAAACCGAGAGATCGTAATACCCGACTTGAACCTTAATTGCTTGTGCAAATTTAAATACCCAATTGGTCTTGAGAAAGTCAATTCGGGCAAAATCACTCGAACTACCCAGAGGTATAGAGTGAGTAGAATCGAGCAATGGTTATATCATACTCCCCAAATATGACAATCTAGCTTTAGACTCAAGAATCCGTCAATTGACCACCCAGGCGAAAGTCAATACCCTAGTGCCTTTTTAATCATTTGAACAACTCGCAATAGTTTAACGCTAGCTTATTTTAGTTTAATTGAGCATTGTAGTTTTATACAATTAGAATCATAATTATAACCAAAAATGTGTAGAAGTGCAATTTGGAGCAAATACACAACTCCACTTTAGATAGACACCCAACTCCAATATCTAGCTCCCTGTGGAAATCGATCCCGACCCTAAATCGGGTAAAAGCTGCTTCGACCTCTCTCGCTACTCAATAGTAGTGTAGGTTTGGCCTCGATCACTAGCCTCCACCTCTAGCGGCCTGGCCTCCACCTCTAACGGCCTGACCTCCACCTCTAGCGGGCTGACCCCTACTTCTGGCTCCCTGACCCCTACCTCTAGCTGGCTGAGCGGGCGGTGCCAGAATCATGGCACGAGAACCCTGCTGCTGAGACTGAACGCCCACTAATCTCGGACAGGTCCTCCGGATATGCCCATACTCACCACACTCTAAACATCCATCCTGATACTGCAACTGAGGAAACTGAGACTGACCCTGGCGGCTGACCATGATAATAACTCTGAAGAGGAGGTGCTCTGATAGGAGCTGGCGGTGCGCTATAAGCTGGCTGTCCTGAAGGAGGTACATAAGAATCACGAACCCCTAAAGCTCCATGAGATATCTGAAGTGCTGAATGAAACGGCCTGGGAGGATGGCCTCTACCAAAAGTACCACGGCCTCCAGATGAGCCCCCACTGAATCCACCGGAGTGACGAGGCCTCTTGTTAGACCCCTGACCACTCCTCTAAGCTAAAACCATCTCAACTCGTCTAGCCACATTGGCTGCATCCTGGAAAAAAATCTCACTCCTTGTCTCCTTAGCCATCTGCAATCTGATAGGCTGAGCAAGACCCTCAATGAACGTCCTAACCCCCTCTCTCTATCGGTGGGAAGTATAAGAAGAGCATGACGGGCCAGATCCACAAATCTAGTCTCGTACTGAGTGACGGTCAGAGAACCCCGCTGAAGGCGCTCAAACTGCCTCCGAAGTCCTCTCTCTCAGTGATAGGAAGATTATTCTCCAGAAATAGCTGAGAGAACTTGTCCCAAGTAAGAGTTGGTGACCTAGCTGGTCTGGCCAAACAATAATCTCTCCACCATTTCTTGGTGGAACCTGCAGACGAAAGGTAGCAAAGTCGACCCCATTGGTCTCCACTATCCCCATGTTTCGTAATACCTCGTGACAACCGTCCAAATAGTCTTGGGGATCCTCTGAAGATGTTTCGCTATAGGTAGTGGTGAAAAGCTTGGTAAACCTATCCAATCTCCACAAGGCCTCAGAAGACATAGCTGATCCATCGTCGGTCTGTGCTACAACACCCGGCGAAACTACCCCAACTGGCTGAGCTGCTGGAGTATGAAACTAGGGAGCCATTTGCTCCGGAGTGTGAGTAGCGGTAGTCTGTGCTCCTCCCCCGACCCGAGAGACGGCTGGTGCTACAGGAAATATGCCGGCCTGAGTAACACTCTCCATAAGGCCCACTAGATGGACCAAAGCATCCTGAAGTACCGGGGTAGCAATGAACCCCTCTGGAACCTGAGCTGGCCCCGCTAGAACGGTTTGGGCCGGAGGCTTCTCGTTAGACTCTACCTGAGGTTCCGCCGCTGGTGCTACTGCTTGAGCTCTGGGCTGAGCCCTGCCCCTGCCTTGGCCTCTAGCACGGCCTCGGCGTCATCCTATGCCCCTTGTCGAAGCTGCCACTGGGTGCTCGGGCTGCTGATCAGCTGATAAAGCGGTACGTGTTCTCGCCATCTACGAAGGAACAAAAGTAGAGAGTTCAATTAGCATTGAGAGATCAAATCACACGATAGAGGAGAATAGAAGTGAAATTGTTCCTAACTCTGTAGCCTCTACGGATAAGCACATACGTCTCCGTACCGATCCCTCAGACTCTACTAAGCTTGTTCGTGAATTGTGAAACCTAGGCAACCTAGTGCTCTGATACCAACTTGTCACGATCTGATTTCCCACCGTTGGAACCATGATGGCGCCTAGCATCGCACTCGCTAGGCAAGCCAACGTTAGAGTTCTATTTACCTTTTCCCGTTACATTTTATAGTTAAAACTAACAAAGCTAAATCAAACGGAAATAAATGCGGAAGTACATAATTAACCGATCATCCTCATACTAATAACAATACCGAAACAGTTACCACCCAGAAACTGGTATCACAATCCACGAATGTTCTATGAATAACTACAAGTATGGGTCTAAAAGAAAATACATCTGTCTCGAAGGAAAATAAAACAGAAATGTCGAACATATGAGGGGACGCCAGGGCCTGCGGACGCTTGCAAGAGAGAAATTTTATTTTGGGTGAGACTCACCCAACAAAAGTTTTGTGAGGTCATTCTCTTCTTTTGACAAGTGTATCTGTGGGGTCCATTCATTGACATTAGATTAATTTAAAATAAAAAAAAGTGTTAGTGTATTGTGGGCCAACTAAAAGGATTAAATAAAATAAAAATAAGATAAAATGGACTGTGGGTCCCACGCAAAATCACAAACACCATGTTAAATGAATTAAAGAGTTCTCCTTTCTCGTTCTTACCACCTGACACTGGATTAATTTAAATTAAAAAAATGAATTAGTGTAATGTGGGCCAACTAAAAAAAATTAAATAGATAGTACAAAAGAAATGGAGGGAAAGAGAAAACATAGCGATTTTCCCTCCTTAATTATCATGTTTGGTCATCACAATAGAGTATAGACTCCAACAAAATTTCTCACCACTCCGTATTGTGGATCAACATAATCCAAGGAAGGCCACAACAAATTTATATTCAAGCAAAGGAAAACAACGTTCTATCCAAACGTAATATTTCATATACATTCTGCACATAACTGTCTTCTTCTTCTTATTTTTTTATTTATTAGTATCATAGTTTGTATCTTTTTAAATTCATCTTAGTTGCTCACAAAATACTTTTCTTGTCAATATAAAATTTGTGTCTTTTTATTAATAAAATGCTCCTTATTTAGGTATCTTATCAAGGACTTAGTTTCAGTATGTATAACTGGTCTACTTTTGAAAAAAATTCGCTGCAAGTTTATTTTCTAGTTTTGTGTTCTAAGAAGGATCTGCTTTTGTTGACATGCGTCCACGCGATTATGTTTTGAGGTTTAATCTCTATACTTGTCAAGTTACATATTTTTTGTTAATGGTTTTTGCACTTTCTTTCATCTAATAATTTTAATATGTATTTTCCTTCCAATTTCAAATATGCATCTATATGGAGATTCAAATAATACTTTCATCCAATTGTTGACTCAAGAATTAAGCTTGCAGACAACATTTTGCAGTCAAAACCAAGCTCAAACAATTAAGGCTGCTTATCGGCGGATTGGGCGGTTATTTACTCTTAAAAGTTTGGCTTATCGGTTGTCGGCTTTTAAATGTATTAATCCGCTAGCCACACGATAAGATATCGGGCGGATTGGTATCAGTTTAACTCTTATCGGACGGTAATCGGGCGGGTTATCTACCTAATTGAATCTATATTGCACATGACACAATTTACCAAATTTAGCGAGGGTCCAAAGTTTTCTTTGACGTGCTTCAAATGTATGCTGATGTGGTCAAAGAATGGGATTTCTTGCTCTTGTTTTATAACTGCTCCAATTTTCTTTAGATGTCGCTCTAATTTCTAAACAATACAAGAACACCTGCCGAAATGTGTGCGGACTGACATTTTTTTTACATGCAAGCAAACTTGCAGGTGTATGTGTTAAACCCAATTTAACAGCAGATTCTACTCGTTAAACTATCTCTTGTTTGTTAAGTTTTGGTATTTCCACTGCACCTACTGAGGTGGTAAGAATACGTGAAGCAATCAAGTAAATTATTTTTTGTTTGATAGGATTGAAAAGAATGCATGAAGCAAGCAATTAAAATTTGTCTAATACTCCCTGTGTTCTAGTTTATGTGAACCTATTTCTTATTTGGTCCGTTCCAAAAAGAATAACCCCTTTCTAAATTTGGTAATAATTTAGCTTAAACTTTCAATTCTACCTTTAATGAGAAGCTTTTATAACCACACAAATACTCTGTGTCCCTTTTTACTTGTTTAGGACCACAAATTCTAAAAGCCTTCATTTTTTCTTAAACTCTGTGCTCAGTCAAACAGGTTCACATAAATTGGAACGAAGGGAGTAGTAAATTAGTAATAGAGAATAGAGATAGAGTACTAGAAGTGGAAGAAGGATTTTTGATTATTTAATATATATATATATATATATATATATATATATATATATATATATATATATATATATATATATGGATAAAAATAAATTTTATATCTATATGTATATTCTTAACGGGTTAACGGATTATCCGTTAAGAAAATTGAATAATCCGCCCCCAAACCGATAAGCCGTTAATAAAAAAATTTCAATTCGTTACCCATCCGTTAAACCATTAACCCGATACCAATAAGCCATTAAGCTTCGGTTTCGGTTCGATTTTGAACACCCCTACAAACAATAACCAATGTTGGCATCAATTGAGGCATAATAGGACCCTCTATTTTGTGTAAATATATTTGAATATGCTTTTGTACTCTTTTTAGAGGTGTTCTTAAACAATTTACTGCAGGATATTACACTAATATGTCAAGTGAATTTTGTATTTTGGTACTACTAATTTCAAGTGTACAAGAGCTTCAATGTCTAGAATCTATTTAAGATGGTGTGTTGTGGTGGTAATGTTTCAGGTGGTAAGAACGAGAACGGAGAACTCTTCAATTCATTTAACATGATGTTTGTGGTTTTGCGTGGGACCCACAGTCCACTTTATCTTATTTTTATTTTATTTAATCCTTTTAGTTGGCCCATGGTACATTAACTCTTTTTTTTAATTTTAAATTAATCCAATATCAATGAATGGACCCCACAAATACACTTGTCAAAAGCAGTGAATGATATCATACAACTTTTGTTGGGTGAGTCTCACCCAAAATAAAATTTCTCCTTGCAAGACTACCTTGGGTCTCCTAGATGAATGCTTGCAACCGACCTCTCGATCAGCCACAACCAGCTCAACATCTGCACAGAAAGTGCAGAGTGCAGTATCAGTACAACCGACCCCATGTACTGGTAAGTGCCGAGCCTAACCTCGACGAGGTAGTGACGAGGTTACGGCAGGGCATTTACAATATAACCTGCAACAATATATAATAAAGAAAAACGAAATACGAAACGAATTGGAACAGTAACTTGCAGCAAAATAAATACGGAACCCAATTACCTTGGCAGTACTCAGCTATAACCAATCCTCAAGAGAGTTACAATACTACAGAAATAAATCACCGTAGAAAAAGAATACATAACAACAAGATGATGCGGCATGCATCCCAATCCCATCATAAAATCAATAACAATTTAAGCATTCACCCTTATTACTCCTGTTGCGGCGTGCAACCCGATCCCACCAGTCCACCCTTATTGCTCCTCAATATATATATCACCCTTATTCCTCCTGTTGCAGCGTGCAACCCGATCCCACCTGTCCACCCTTATTACTCCTGTGTTGTTGTGCGCAACCCGATCCCACCATACAATAATATTTTATCCTTATTCCTCCTCAATATATCACCCTTATTCCTTCTGTTGCGGCGTGCAACCCGATCCCACCATATCAGTACCAATCACATAATAATAACAAGTATTTCACAATTTAGCTCAAACCCTCCACCACATTTATGCCTCAAACCAAAGCAAACGGAAATTTATACAATTATGAAACTTCATCAATTAATACTACACAGCGAGACCAACCGAATTGTACCATGAATCACCAATAATCAACTTAAACCGATAATGTGATACAATGAACTACGGAACGATTAATACCTTCAATTAAGAAAATAACAACATTTAACAAGAAGAAATTAAACATGTAAGCATCAATAAGCATGTAGCAGTTAAGACAGGAAAACAATATATTGAGAACGGGAAGGGGAACAGGCTAAATAGATAATTTGGCGGCACATAGGTACTCGTCACAATTAACTTAATAACATCAATTATTGCTAAAGAAATCAATTCCAATGCATAATTATAAGTTTCCCAATATTTTCCCCAAAAAATCAAAAATCGACCCCGGTCCGCTTGGTCAAAACCCAAAATTAGGACCAAAACCCGATTACCCATTCACCCCCGAGCCCGAATATACAATTGGTTTTGGAATCCGACCTCAATTTGAGGTCTAAATCCCCAAAATTTGAATTTCCTAAGTTCTACCCAAAAATCCCCAATTCCACCATGAAAACCCTAGATTCTAGGATGAAATCATGTAAAAAGAAGAAAAAGAGTGAAAGAAATGAGTTAAGAATCACTTACTTATGATTTGGAGAAGAAGAAGTGTTTGGAAATCGTCTCCTATGTTTTAAGGTTTGAAAAATTGAAAAATGAATGAAAAATCCGTTTATATAGCACCCTCTAATCCTCACTACGCGGTCCGCGAAATCCCCAGCACGGCCGCGAAATCTTCACCGCGGTCCGCGAAGTTCCCACCGCGGCCGCGTTCCTCTACCGCGGTCCGTGAACTTCCATCGCGGTCGCGTTCCTCTACCGCGGTCCGCGAACTTCCATAGTGGCCGCCTTCCTCTACCGCGGTCCGCCAACTTCCACCGCGGCCGCACTTCCAAGATCCAAGACATGCAACTCTTCAACTATCCAATACCAGATTTTCTAAGTCTAAACATCCCATAGCCTATCCAAAACTCACCCGAGCCCTCGGGGCTCCAATCCTAATATGCACATAGGTCTTAAAACATCATACAAACTTGATCGCACGATCAAATCACCAAAATAATACCTAGAACTATGAATTTAGCACCAAACTGCATAAAATTTTTAAGAAAGTTTCAAAACTTCTATTTTCTCAACCAATGGTCTGAATCACGTCAAATCAGTCCCGTTTCTTACCAAATTTCATAGATAAGTTATAAATATCAAAACGGACCTATACCGGGTTACAGAACCAAAATACGGACCCGATATCAACGAGATCAACTATTAACCATTTTCTAAAAACCATTATAATTTCAGTTTAACAATTTTCATCAAAAATTCATTTCTCGGGCTAGGGACTTCAGAATTCGATTCCGGGCATATGCCCAGGTCCCATATTTTACTACGGACCCTCTGAGACTGTCAAAATATGGGTCCGGATCCGTTTACTCAAAATATTGACCGAAGTCAACTAAAATCAACTTTTAAAGGCAAAAATTATTATTTTTCTCAATTTTCACATAAAGGCTTTCCGGAAACGTGCCCGGATTGCGCATACACATCGAGAAGAAATAAAAATGAGGCTTTGAAGGCTTCGAAATCCCAAATAGGGTTTTTTAAAATACAAGATGACCTTTCGGGTCATCACATGAATTAATTCCGTAACAGATGAGTTAATTCCATAACTGATGAGTTAATTCCACAACCGATGAGTCAATCACGTGCCTATTGAGTCAACTCCATGCATGTTGAGTCAATCTCGTAATTGATTGCCTTGTTCTGACCATTACAATCATTTATTGCATTTATTGTACGTTACATAGTAGTTGATTTGTAACTGATGGCATAATGATGGTAAATCCCATGTAATTCGGGATTAATTGATTCTTTCCTCATTTGTAATTATGAGCTACTCTCCCGTAACTGATCCAGAGCTATTTTATGATGGTCAGTTCCGAGACTAACAGGCACGGTACGAGTATGCTCGGTTCCGAGGGTGTTTCATATATCATCTTTACAATCATTCTTCATTTTTCTCATAACTTTGCTGACATGTATCGACATTTAATAGACCCACGTGCCGAGTATATTTTTCACTAATACATATATTTTTTATATATATATAAGCATCTAAGATGGACGAACACAACACCAATAAATTGTACAAAAAGTTTTCTAAATTCTACAGCGAGCTTGGGCTTATTTTATTGGAATTTGTCTTCTTTGTCTGTTTTCTCACTAACACGTTTACTGCAATTTTTCCCAAACGTGTGTGCCACTTCATATAGGAAACTGTAACGACCCGGTCGTCATTTTGAGAGTTATAGCCCCGATCTCCTATTAACTACTTTTCCCGTATCTATTTCTACTATTGTGACTTGCCGGAGGTTCCGTTTTGGTTTTTGGAGTGTTTTAGGACAGTCTCTAAAACGGAGGCTTAAGACTTAGAAATTAGACCGTAGTCAGAACTGTGTGAAGACGACTTCAGAATGGAGTTCCGTAAATTCCGTTAGCTCCGTTGGGTTATTTTGGGCTTAGGGGCATACAGATTGTATTTTGGAGGTTCGTATCTCTTTTAGGCTTGAAATGGCAAAAGTCGAATTTTTGGAGATTTGGACTGGTAGTGAAATTTTTGATATCGAGGTCAGAATCATGTGTACTAAGTTTGTATGGTGTTTGAGGTCCCGGGGGATTTCAGTGAGTTTCGGGTGTTTGACGGATCAAATATTAAAGTTGTGTTGTTGCTGAAGTGATCAGACTTCTAGTGTTTTCGCACCTGCGGTGGGGAGACCGCAGGTGCGGGATCGCATGTGCGGAGGGAGAAGCGCAGAAACGGAAAAGTGAAGGAGTGCCAAGGCTCGCAGGTGCGAGGTGCATTCCGCATCTGCGATGCCCGCAGATGCGATGGAGAGACCGCAGAAGCGGTGAAGGACCGCAGAAGCGAATAATTTTCCGCAGGCGCGCACACGCAGATGCGGCCTCCTTTCCGCAGATGCGGACCCAGCTTTCATAAGTGACTTTTCCACCTATGATTGTTTTCCTGCAGGTGTGGTACCGTAGGTGCGGTTGATGTCTCGCACAAGCGACTTAGTTGGGCAGAAAAGAGAGGATTTCGAGGGTTTGAATTCATTTTTCATTTTTGGACTTGAGAGCTCGGAAATTGGCGATTCTTTGAAGAATTTTCAGAGAAAGTTATTGAGTAATG
Source organism: Nicotiana attenuata (assembly GCF_001879085.1). Taxonomy (NCBI): domain Eukaryota; kingdom Viridiplantae; phylum Streptophyta; class Magnoliopsida; order Solanales; family Solanaceae; genus Nicotiana; species Nicotiana attenuata. Next base: position 95,897 of record NW_017673848.1, read on the forward strand.
ATTTTTAAGTCGTTTTGGGTTGTATTCCATTAATCCATAGTTGTTTTCTTCATTAAATTAGGGATTTGAGTTGGAAATTGGGGAAAAGTTGAGAGAAGTTCTTAGGCCGAATTTGGGGTTTTGATCGAGATTTTGGTATCAGATTTGAGTAAATTTGGTATGGTTAGACTCGTGAGTGAGTGGGTGTTCATAATTTGCGACTTTTACCCGATTTCGTGACATGGGCCCAGGGAGGCTTTTTGGGCATTTTTCTAATTTCTTTCTTTAGCTTTGATTTCATTAGCTAGATTAGTTTCTTGTAGCTATATTTATGTTATGTAATTTATTTGGCTTGATTTGGGCTATCCAGAGCCGGATATTCATGGAAAGAGCATTGTTACTAATTGATTGGGCTTGATTCGAGGTAAATGACTTGCCTAACCTTGTGTGGGGGAAATCCTCTTAGGATTTGGTACTGTTTTTGATATATGAGCGCCGTGTATGTAAGGTTACGAGTGCGTACATGGGCTACTTGTTGCAAAACTCGGTTTCATTAAGTAAAATACATGTTCCCTTTTTCTAAGCTACACTAGCATATGTAGTTTTCCTGTTTGCTTTAGAACATCATGTCTACGTGTCTTAATTGCTTATCTGAACTCTGTGCAGCATGTTTAGTGAAATTCTTGTTTTTCCTTGACTTGTACTTAGTTCAAATTGTAGGATTTCGTGTTGTAGCTGTTGTTTCTACTGTTTGAGCTGCATATTTACTTTGGGAGTAGGGAACGGTATTCCGGGAGATCCCCTTGTACTGCATATTTACTTTGGGACTACGGAACGGTATTCCAGGAGATTTCCCCTGTACTGCATATTTACTTTGGGAATACGGAACGATATTTCGGGAGATCCCTCTGCACTGCATATTTACTTTGGGACTACGAAACGGTATTCCGGAAGATCCCCCCTGTACATTTACGTTTGGGACTGCGGGATGGTATCCTGGGAGATCCCCTGTTGCTATCTCTGTGTACTTGTCACGACCCTAAAATCGAACCAGTCGTGATCGCGCCTATCTTGAAACTAGGCCAGCCGACACAAATCCCAAATCAAACTATTAATTCATAAAAGACGGTTTTTAAAATATTAATTGGCAATATCTCATCACAGGGGTCTAAATAACCAGTGCGGAAGAAAAATAACACAAGCCCAACATCGGGGTGTCACAAGTTACGAGCAACTACAAGGTCTGTCTAATTACAATAAAGACTATCAAAGTCCAAAAATAAAGATACTAAGAACAGTCTGAGTAAGATAAGAAGGAGAAGTGCAGGGCTGCGAACGCCAAGTAGCTACCTTGCCGTCTCCGAAAGATCTGCTGGAAGAACGATCAGCACTCACTACTGCGACCAGCAACTCCTGGATCTGCACACAAGGTGCAGGGAGTAATGTGAGTACGCCAACTCAGTAAGCAATAAGAGTAAATGAAAAATGAGCAGTAAGAAAAACAGATAATTCCACGCCATAGCACTACAACAAATACAGTATGTTTCCAAAACAATACAGAAATCATTTATCTCATTTAAAAATACAAGTTCAGTAAAAATTCCTTGAAAATGTCTTTCTAACAGTTTCAACAAAGAATCAATGAAGTTTAGAGTAAAAATACTGGAAGTCATAAATAGTCCCTCGGGCAAGACCTTTATCATAAACCGCCCCTCGGGCATAATATCAACCGAACCAGCCCCTTGGGCTACCTCACAATCACTCATAATCAGCTCCTCGTGCTACCTCACAATCACTCGTAATCAGCCCCTCGTGCAACAATGTATCACTCACTTTGGGTACCCGCGCTCACTGGGGGTGTACAGACTCCGGAGGGGCTCCTACAGCCCAAGCTCTATCACAAGCCATCTCGTGGCATAATAAATCAGGCCCTCGGCCTCTCATATATCACAAAACAGTACAACCTGCTGCACCGCGCAGCCCAATCCCATCATATCCTCACAACACAGGCCCTCGACCTTACTCAGTCAGAAACCTCTCAAGCCACTCGGGCGAACAGTAAAACAGGATGCAAGCCCAAATATAATTTATGCATCAAATCAGAGTGAATAAGACTAGGTTATGAAATCAGTAAAACATAGCATGACTGAGTACAATTATTAAATCAAAATAGAAAGGAATTTCAGTAAAGAAAGCCCCTAAGGGTCCAAATAGTTGGCACGAGGCCCAAATAAGGCATTCAGTAATACTTTCTAACATAAGGTAATATCAAGTAGTTTCAGTCAACTATGCAACTCAATAGTTGCTACGGGACGGACCAAGTCACAATCCCCAACGGTGCACGTCCCTTACGCTCGTCATCTAGCGTGTGCGTCACCTCAAAATAGTACAACGATGTGAAATCCGGGGTTTCATACCCTCAGGACAATATTTACAATCATTACTTACCTCCAACCGGTCCAAACTCTAATCCGTGATGCCTTTGCCTCTCGACTCGGCCTCTAAATGCTCCAAATCTAACCAAAATCAGTATCACATCATTAATACACGATAAAGGAACAAATGTAGACATGTGATTTTTGACCCTCCCCAAGATTTTTTATATTTTAGCATGTAAATATTTAATTTAGGCCTAATATAGCTATTTCAACTATTTTTGACTTCTTGACTTTATTTTCATCATAAAAATGGAAAATTACAAAAAAATATTTTAGCTTACGTATCTTTCGTAAATTTAAATAAAAAATATACAAAATAGTACTTATTTTTATCTTTACATAATCTTGAAAATACCAAAAAATATATAATAGTTTCATGTTAGCTTTTGCATTGTGTAGTATTCTTATCTTATTTTAAAAGGAGTCAATTAAAGTGTTGGATCACAATTTTAAGAGTTTTAGAACCCAGTTCTTGGCCCAATTCGGATTAGTCCATTAAGCCTAGGGACCCTTCTAGACTCTTTTTTGGAACAAAAACAAATAAAAAAAACCCTAAGGACTTAACACAAAAAGACCTAGGGACTAATTGGCAAAATACACAAAAATAATAACCTAAACCTAGACTCTACATATACTAACGCCTACCATCTGAAGAAGAGAACAAAAAGAACGCCTGTTATACTGAAGAAAGCGAGCACCGCAATTCACATAAATCCCACCCCTGAAGATCGTCTCCTTGACCCCACCCCAAGTCACCGGACCTCATACCCCACCCCCTCCACCAACTCGCCGGAAAACACGCACAAACCAGCCGCCCACCCACCAGCTTCTTGAACAACAGCGCCGAACTCCTCCACACAACATCCCTTCTTCTTCCTCACATCTCTTTCAACAGAGGAACTACTCAGACCCCCTACACGCCATCGAGAAACGACCAGATCACATCCTTCTCCATGTCCTAACAGAAACCAAACTCACCTCAATTCAAATTAAAAAAAAAAAATGAATGATATAGTGAGAGGGAAAACGGAAAGTGAGAATGAGTTAGGATTTGACGAGGAGCAATTTTCCAGCGATGTACATGTTTTCGTTGACTGCTATACTTGGTTTCTTTGGGATGTCGACCGCACTTATTATGAGGGAATGTTGTCTGTTGGTTTTCTAGTTTGCTGGCCGGAAAAGAAAACTCAGACCCCTTCTAGTTCGAGTTTTCCGATGGCGAGTCGAGGTTTTCGTTGCCTGCCGGGGTTTTGTTCGTGATTTCGTTGCTTGTGAGCCTTGAAACAGTGTAGGCATCTGAGTTTCAGATTCAATTAAAGGTCCATCTCTTACTTTTTTTTAAAGTTTTCTGTTTGTGTTTTTGCATCTTATGATTAAGAATGCTAATGACTGTTCATCCCGTTTTGGTTAGAGTGGGATTCATAATTCAACTTTTCTTTGTATGCATTTCAGTCGACAATTTGGTGAATGTTGAGCTTGACTTGAAATTTCGTTTATTTATGAAATATGTAAGGCTTTGCATGTGTGTGAATTGATTTGTTCATATCCCTCCTAATATCTAGCGTTCAGTGAACTCCTTTCGTTGGAATTTGAGACTATTGTTTGTTTTATTCTAGCTTAATGTGTGTGAATTGTTTGTTTGCTTGGAGACTTTGATCTCCGTGGTTTTGAATTTGCTCACTCGGTTACCTGCTCGCGTTTACTCGAATTGGTTATAGCTGGACATGATGTTGTCACAATATAGATATTGGCCCTCCGTCTGTAGTTCTCTTTTAAATTAGAATTAGAGGTGTGCCGTGCCGAACAAAAATGACAATTGCATGGCCCTCATTTGATTAATCTTGTTTTGTCCTTAGAATTCGAGGTGTGCCATTTAGTAAATTCCATGGCCCTCGCAAATTGCAAATGCGAAATTGCTTTAGGAACGCTAGTTAATAATACTACCTTCTTAAACTCGGGTGCGCATTTATGTGACCCAAATCCAAATCTCAACGATGTTAAAATATGTCAAAAGCCACGGGTGCATTTATGTGACGTGGTTCGAGACATGTTTTAATAACGTTGCAATTTTCTCTAAAATGAATAAAAGTGGTTAAAAGTTAAAATTTGCACATAGGTTCATAATTGTATAAAATCAGATAATTAAGCCGAATATGACAGTTGAGCGACCGTGCTAGAACCACGGAACCCGGAAATGCCTTACACCTTCTCCCGGGTTAACAGAATTCCTTACTCGGATTTCTAGTTCGCGGACTGTTAAACAGAGTCAACTTTTCCTCGATTCGGGATTAAACCGGTGACTTGGACACCATAAATCTCCCAAGTGGCGACTCTGAATCTCTTAATATTAAATCCTGCTTCGATTGTCCATTAATTGGAAAAACTTCTTTATACCCTTGCGGGTGTAGGAAAAAGGAGGTGTGATAACAAAGTCCAAGCGAAAATAATTAAATCAACTCAAAAATCTCGAAATTGGCCAAACCCGACCCCCGGGCCCACGTCTCGGAATTTGATAAAAATTACATCACTAGAATCCTCATCATCCCACGAGTCTATACATATCAAATTCACCCAGAATGGACCTCGAATGACCCCTCAAATCCCCAATCAAAGCTCTCAAAAACTCAAGCCCTAACCTTCAATTTCACCCTAAATTCCCCACTAATTTCATGATTAAGTAGTGGATAATCCATCATAAACACCAAATACAAAGCCCAAGCTACTTACCTCACTGGAATCCTTCAATTCCTTCTTGAATTCCCGGCTTAGAGCTCCAAAATTGCACAAAAATGGTGAAAAAATGACTGAAAATCGCGAAGTGAGGCTTTTATAGTTTCTGCCCAGGGGTCCCGCACCTGCGGTCCCATAAGCGCATCTGCGCTTCCGCTTCTGCGGATTTCACTTAAGGCACCAGCTTCAGCACCTGTGCCCCAGGCCTCGCACCTGCGGGCTCGAAGGTGTGGTCAATCCTTCCGCTCCTGCGACAACCTCCGCTCCTGCGGTTACTCTCTGCGCCTGCGACCATCGCACCTACGGTCCCCACCTCGCAGGTGCAGAAACAACAGAAGCAGTAAAATCTGCAACTCCAATTCAACTCTAAAACCTTCCGTCAACCATCCAAATCCATCCCGAGGCCCCCGGAACCTCAACCAAATATGTCAACAAGTCACATATCACCATTCAAACTTGTTCCAACCTTCGGAACGCCCAAAACAACTCAAAATATCAAATCACCCTCGGATTCAAGCCTAAGGATTCCACAACTTCCGAATTCCGCAAACGACGTAAAAACCTATCAAACCTCATCCAAATGACCTGAAATTTTGCACACACGTCACAGATTACACAACGGATCTACTCCAATTTCCAGAATTCCAATCCGACCCCGATATCAAGATTTCCACTGCCGACCGAAAAACGCCAAATTTCCAAGTTTGCCAATTCAAGCCTAAATCTACCACGGGCCTCCAAAATACATTCCGATCACGCTTCTAAGTCCCAAATAACCTAACAAAGCTATCCGAACCATAAATCTCTACTAACCGCTCTGAAGAATAAGTAGTACACACAGGAATGAAGTGCGCGGACTTGGTCAGCCGATCCACAATCACCCAAAATAGCATCGAACTTCCTCAAAGTCCGTGGGAGTCCAACTACAAAATCCATGGCGATCCGCTTCCACTTCCACTCTGAAATATCTATCTGCTGAAGCAAGCCACTCGATCTCTGATGCTCATATTTCACCTGCTGACAATTGAGACACCGAGCTACGAATCCCACAATATCCTTCTTCATTCTCCTCCACCAGTAATGCTGTCTCAAATCATGATACATCTTTGCAGCACCCAGATGGATGGAATATCGCGAGCTATGCGCCTCCTCCAGTATCAACTCCCGAAGCCCATCTACATTGGGAACACATATCCGACCCTGCATCCTCAACACCCCGCCATCACCAATAGTCACATCTCTGGCATCGTCGTGCCGAACTCTATCCTTAAGGACAAGCAAATGAGGATCATCATACTGGCGCTCTCTGATGCGATCAAACAAGGAAGACCGAGAAACCACACAATCTAAGACCCGACCGGGCTCTGAAATATCCAACCTACAAATCGATTAGCCAAGGCCTGAACATCAACTGCCAGAGGTCTCTCCCCAACAGGAATATATGCTAAATTACCCATACTTACCGCCTTCCAACTCAACGCATCGGCCACTACATTGGCCTTCCCCAGATAGTACAAGATAGTGATATCATAGTCCTTTAGCAGCTCCAACCATCTCCGCTGCCTCAAATTGAGATCCTTCTACTTGAACAAGTGCTGGAGGCTACGATGATCAGTAAACACCTCACAAGACACACCATACAGATAATGCCTCCAAATCTTCAACGCGTGAACAATGGCAGCCAACTCTAGATCATGAACAGGGTAGTTCTTCCCATGGGGCTTCAACTGACAATAAGCATAAGCAATCACTGTACCCTCCTGCATCAACACACACCCAATACCACTCTCGAAGCATCACAATACACTGTATATGAACCTGAAGCTGATGGCAAAACTAACACTGGAGTTATGGTCAAGGCAGTCTTGAGCTTCTGAAAGCTCGCCTCACACTCATCCGACCACATGAAAGGGGCACCCTTCAGAGTTAATTTGGTCAAGGGTGATGGTATAGATGAAAATACCTGAACGAACCGACAGTAATAACCCGCCAAACCAAGAAAGCTGCGAATCTCTATGGCTGAGGACGCCCTGGGCCAACTCTGAACCGCCTCTATCTTCTTCGGATCAACCTGAATACCCTCACTAGACACCACGTGCCGCAAGAAAGCCACTGAACCGAGCCAAAACTCACACTTGGAGAACTTTACATAAAGCTTCTCCTCCCTCAACCGCTGCGATACCACTCTCAAATGCTCTGCGTGCTCCTCCTGACTACGAGAGTACACCAGAATATCATCAATGAATACAATAACAAACGAGTCTAGATAAGGCCGAAACACGTTGTTCATCAAATGCATGAACACTGCTGAGCCATTGGTCAGCCCAAAGACATCACAAGGAACTCATAATGACCGTATCGGGTCCTGAAAGCTGTCTTAAGAATATCCGAGTCCCTGATCTTCAACTGGTGATACCCTCGCTCCCAAAAGCTGGTCAAATAAATCATTAATACGAGGCAGAGGATACTTGTTCTTGATTGTAACTTTGTTCAACTGCCTGTAATAGATGCACATTGTCATCGTGCCATCCTTCTTCTTCACAAATAGAACAGGCACACCCCAAGGCGACACACTAGGCCGAATAAACCCCTTATCAAGGAGTTCCTGAAGCTGCTCCTTCAACTCCGCTGGTGCCATATGATACGGTGGAATAGAAATAGGCTGAGTGCCCGGCACCAAATCAATACCAAAATCAATATTCCTGCCCGGTGGCATGCCCGGCAGGTTTGCAAGAAACACATTTGGAAATTCCCTTACTACCGGGACTGAATCAATACTAGGAGTCTCTACACTGACATCCCTCACAAAAGCCAAGTAAGAAAGCAACCTTTCCCAACCATCCGTTGGGCCATCAAAAATGAAATCACCCTACTAGGGACAAAATTAGTCGAACCTTGCCACTCAATCCGTGGCACACCCGGCATAGCCAATGTCACTGTCTTATCATGACAATCCAAAATAGCACAATACGGAGATAACCAATCCATGCCTAATATCACATCAAAGTCCACCATACAAAGAAATAAAAGGTCCACTCGGTCCAAAAGCCCCAATAGTCACCACACACGACCGATATACGCGGTCCACAATAACAGTATCGCCCACCGGAGTAGATACACGAATAGATGAAGCAAGAGACTCACGGGACGTATCCAAATAACGAGCAAAATATGATGACACATACGAAAAAGTGGAACCAGGATCAAATAACAAAGAGGGGCAGCTGTAGACATGTGATTTTTGACCCTCCCCAAGATTTTTTATATTTTAGCATGTAAATATTTAATTTAGGCCTAATATAGCTATTTTAACTATTTTTGACTTCTTGACTTTATTTTCATCATAAAAATGGAAAATTACAAAAAAATATTTTAGCTTACGTATCTTTTGTAAATTTAAATAAATATATACAAAATGGTACTTATTTTTATCTTTACATAATCATGAAAATACCAAAAAATATATAATAGTTTCATGTTAGCTTTTGCATTGTGTAGTATTTTTATCTTATTTTAAAAGGAGTCAATTAAAGTGTTGGATCACAATTTTAAGAATTTTAGAACCCAGTTCTTGGCCCAATTCGGATTAGTCCATTAAGCCTAGGGACCCTTCTAGACTCTTCTTTGGAACAAAAACAAATAAAAAAAAACCCTAAGGACTTAACACAAAAAAACCTAGGGACTAATTGGCAAAATACACAAAAATAATAACCTAAACCTAGACTCTACATATACTAACGCCTACCATCTGAAGAAGAGAACAAAAAGAACGCATGTTATACTGAAGAAAGAGAGCGCCGCAATTCACAAAAATCCCACCCCTGAAGATCATCTCCTTGACCCCACCCCAAGTCACCGGACCTCACCCCTCCCCCCCTCACCAACTCGGCGGAAAACACGCACAAACAAGCCGCCCACCACCAGCTACTAGAACAACAGCGGCGAACTCCTCCACACAACATCCCTTCTTCTTCTTCACATCTCTTTCAACAGAGGAACGACTCAGACCCCCTACACGCCATCGAGAAACGACCATATCCCATCCTTCTCCATGTCCTAACAGAAACCAAACTCACCTCAATTCAAATTAAAAAAAACGAATGATACAGTGAGAGGGAAAACGGAAAGTGAGAATGAGTTAGGATTTGATGAGGAGCAATTTTCCAGCGATGTACATGTTTTCGTTGACTGCTATACTTGGTTTCTTTGGGATGTCGACCGCACTTATTATGAGGGAATGTTTTCTGTTGGTTTTCTAGTTTGCTGGCCGGAAAAGTAAACTCAGACCCCTTCTAGTTCGAGTTTTCTGATGTCGAGTCGAGGTTTTTGTTGCCTGCCGGGGTTTTGTTCGTGATTTCGTTGCTTGTGAGCCTTGAAACAGTGTAGGCATCTGAGTTTCAGATTCAATTAAAGGTCCATCTCTTACTTTTTTTTTAAAGTTTTCTGTTTGTGTTTTTGCATCTTATGATTAAGAATGCTAATGACTGTTCATCCCGTTTTGGTTAGAGTGGGATTCATAATTCAACGTTTCTTTGTATGCATTTCAGTCGACAATTTGGTGAATGTTGAGCTTGAGTTGGAATTTCGTTTATTTATGAAATATGTAAGGATTTGCATGTGTGTGAATTGATTTGTTCATATCCCTCCTAATATCTAGCGTTCAGTGAACTCCTTTCGTTGGAATTTGAGACTATTGTTTGTTTTATTCTAGCTTAATGTGTGTGAATTGTTTGTTTGCTTGGAGACTTTGATCTCCGTGGTTTTGAATTTGCTCGCTCGGTTACCTGCTCGCGTTTACTCGAATTGGTTATAGCTGGACATGATGTTGTCACAATATAGATATTGGCCCTCCGTCTGTAGTTCTCTTTTAAATTAGAATTAGAGGTGTGCCGTGCCGAACAAAAATGACAATTGCATCGCCCTCATTTGATTAATCTTGTTTTGTCCTTAGAATTCGAGGTATGCCATTTAGTAAATTCCATGGCCCTCGCAAATTGCAAATGCGAAATTGCTTTAGGCACGCTAGTTAATAATATTACCTTCTTAAACTCGGGTGCGCATTTATGTGACCCAAATCCAAATCTCAACGATGTTAAAATATGTCAAAAGCCACAGGTGCATTTATGTGACGTGGTTCGAGACATGTATTAATAACGTTGCAATTTTCTCTAAAATGAATAAAAGCGGTTAAAAGTTAAAATTTGCACATAGGTTCATGATTGTATAAAATCAGATAATTAAGCCGAATATGACAGTTGAGCGACCGTGCTAGAACCACGGAACCCGGGAATGCCTTACACCTTCTCCCGGGTTAACAGAATTCCTTACTCGGATTTCTGGTTTGCGGACTGTTAAACAGAGTCAACTTTTTCTCGATTCGAGATTAAACTGGTGACTTGGGACACCATAAATCTCCCAAGTGGTGACTCTAAATATCTTAATATTAAATCCCGCTTTGATTGTCCCTTAATTGGAAAAACTCCTTTATACCCTTGCGAGTGTAGGAAAAAGGAGGTGTGACAGCTCTGGCGACTCTGCTGGGGACAAGAACCCAGAATCTCTGGTTCAGGGTTCAGAATTCGAGCTTAGATATATTGTTGTATTTGGCTTTATCTGATTTTCCTACATGTTTGGGACTAATGTGCAAAATGTTGCGTTTTACCGCTTTGATATTATTTGAATTGTATATATAGAGTTGTTACGAAACCCTTCTCTTCTCATCTCCGGGGATGTGCTCACTGGTTGAGACTCCCTATTCTGTTAGTGTCATACCTTAAAATAAGAAAGAGGCCGGACAAGTTACTAAGTCGGATGGCCTTTTGGTTCCCGGTACATAGCCCCCTCCTCGACTCGAGTTGTCCGCTCGGGTACACAGTTTAGAACATATACCCAGGTTTTGAATCTAGAATAACTTGACCTCATGCCGGATCCCTAGTAGGAACGCTTATCTGCATCATGTGCATTTTGACTTGGGGACTCAACACAGGGGTTGGGTCCGTCTAGGACAGGTATACCCAAAATAACAGACCATCCTGATACATCCTATGTGCTACATGTTGCATTAATTCAAGGGTAAAAGGATCATTTGGCGGACCAATGATAGCTGAGGGCAAATGGAAAATGAAAAAAACAATGAAAAAAAAAAGAAAAAGAAAAGAAGGAAAAAAAAGAGAGGATGAAGTGTGAAAATAAAGCAAGTAGATCCAATTATATCTTTTGCCACATTTTGTTAAGAAAAGAAAGAGCTTGAAAAATTCAAAATATTTTGCACTTTTTCATCATTTTCCGAAAATCAAAGATAAAAAAAAAGGGAAAAAGAAAATCCAAAAAATATTTTGCATGTTTCATCATTTTAAAGGAAAAGACAAAAAACATATTTTCTCTAAATTAGTTGTTTTTGTTTAAATTCTCACCATATCCAATCTGCCCGAACTACGCATACCTGATTCTCGTCTTTCGGGGCGTGATACGTAGGCAACCCACATAGGGTCCGGTCTTCCTAGTAAATCTTAGGTTCTTGGCTTTGCAGGGTCTTCGCCAAATTTTACACTTCTAGCCACCTTTTGGCTAAATAAGTCATTTTGCAAAAAATAGCCTCAATCATGTCTTGCATGTGTCCAGTACGGAGTGTTATTGTCTCACATAGTGTTGGTTTAAAATTTTCTTATACAGGTGTGGATCTATTTATCGGAGTTTGAGCATGACAAACACCCCGGGACCATCCATTCAGGAGTTGCTTAAGGAGATTTTTCTTTCTATGTTTTGAATCTGTTTTTCTTTTTATGTTTTGTACAGTAATGTCGAGTATTTTGTTATTGTATTTACTATTTTTGTATTGAAAAAAAAGTAATTATGTGTTATAAATCAAAAATCCAAAAAAAAAAGATTTTGCGGGAAGTTTTCTTTAGAATACCAATTCTAGAATTTTAAAAAAAAAAACTTTTGAGGTGTTTCTCCTTAGGAAGTTAATATCTAGAACTCAAGTAATTTTTTCTTTTATAGTTCCTTTAGTATATTAGGACTAAAAATTCAAAAAAAAAAAGAGAATTTTCTTTTAGTACCTCTTTAAAAAGTTTTCTTTAAGGTATTAATTTCAAAAATCCAAAAAAGAAATTCTTTTGAGGTTCTTCTTTGGGAAACTAATGAAAAAATAAAAAAAAATCCTTTTATTTTCATTAGAGCTTTAGGGCATTGTACATAGAAGAAAAAGAAAACAACATGATTTCCTTCCTAAAAGAAGTCAAAAAATATTTTTCTCTTCTAGGATTTTTCCTTAATAAAGAATTTGTGTTAAAAAAAAATTAAAAAAAATCCGTTAAGCTTGAGTTTAGAATAGGTTATAAAACATTAAGTCTAGGAAAAACAAGAAAAAAAAAGATTGGTTTCTTTAGAGTAGTCATTAAGAGGGAAAAAGAAAAAAAAAGAACGTTATTTTGTTTACTTTATTCCCGATCTGCAAGAACTACGCTCGGTCTGATTCATGCGGGGTCATGATACGTAGGCAATCTCCATAGGATTCGACCATAACCAAGAGAAAGAAAAGAGTGATAAAACAAAAGAAGGAAAAAGAGAAAAAAATAAAAAGAGGAAAAGAAGAAAAGAGGAAAAAACAAGAGAGAAAATGGAAAGAAAAAGAGAGAAAATAAGAAACTGAGAGAAGAAAACAATGGCAAAACAAGAGGGAGGGAGGAGAGAACAAAAACAGAGAGAAAGCAAAGGCAAGAAAAAGGAAAAAAAGAGAAGAAGTGGCAAATGGAAATAAGGAAAGCCGGGATGACGCAAGCAGCCGAACAAATGCATAATAGAAATGGTTAACTGCTTAGGTGTATTCATTCCCCAAAATGTGCAGTTACCAATCTGTTAAAGCCCTCACAGCTAACAAAGTTGTTGTTGATGCATTGAGTCCAGGCAGGTGGTTAGTTGATTGGCATTTTGGCAACTCACTCCTACAACACCCGGTCAAAAAAAACAAGTTGATCATGGCCAACCAGGAACTTGACGTGAGTGTTATCGATCCTTCGAGAGAGGTGGAAGAGTTGGATGTTAATGTGACGAAAGAAGAGATGTATAAACTGAAACAACAGATGGCCAAGATGTATCAAGCATGGGCAAAAAAGGCGCCCGATATCAACCAGAATCCATTGCCGGCCCATCATGAGACAAATATGATCGAGATAGTGCATAAGGGAGGGGAGCCTAAGAAGCCTTCACAGACCGTCATGATGATTCGGTCCAGTGAGGTCGGGCCGGTTGAAAAGTCAACAAGTGGGAAATCAGTGATCAGGTTGGGCGGGACAGACAGTGAGCCATCTGCGATAGTCAAGAAAGGGTCCTCAAGTGAGGTTGCAACGAAACAAGAAAGGGCAAAAGTGATTGTGCCAGGAGTGTCGAACAAGCCTGTCGTGATTGTGGAGGGTGCCCACACAGATCCCGTCATTGTCAAGCCATGGGCAGTGAAGCATCCGGTGTCAGCAGTTCCAAAGCCGGTGGTTGTCTTTGATGAGGAGTTGATTTGAGAGGGTCCAAAGTTTATTTGATGAAGTAAACAGGTGGAAATTGGGGGAGGCTCTGGTGACGAAGAGGTGCATTTTGTCAAGCCGAATGTGAAGATCAACAATTAGGAAGCTACTCCTTTTCCTACTCGGAGGGAGTTTTGGTAGTGGGTTTTGATTTCCTTTTAGTTGTCTGGATTATTCCAGGGTTGTGATTCAGATTCTATGTTCCGTCCGTTTGGATGTGTTAAACCTTGCTATCTTTTGATTTCAATGAAATGCAATTTCCCTTTTTCATCATTCCTGATAGTTTTATTTTTATTTTTATTTTCTTCCTTACACAGTTCTTTTAGGCTGGTTTCAATGACATGACATGCATGAGGAATCTTCGGCCCAGTTTTAAAAGCCAAGCTAATTCTGAAAAGTTGAAATCCCATCCCTTCGAATTGTCGCTGAAGCCGAAATTGATGATGATGAGTGGGTCAGAACCCGCCTGAGAAATTGAGTTTGATCAATGAGAAAAGAATGGCAGCAGTGTGTCATGGCCAATTTTATCAACAGAGAATGGCAAGAGCATATAATAAGAAGGTGCGTCCACGGAAGTTTGAAGTGGGTCAGCAAGTGTTGAGACGTATCCTTCCACATCAAGCTGAGGCCAAAGGCAAGTTTGCCCCAAATTGGCAGGGGCCATTCATCGTGACGAGAGTGTTGTCCAATGGTGCTTTATATTTGACAGGCATAGAAGGCAAGTGTGTTGAAATGGCCATCAATTCTTATGCGGTCAAGAGATATTAATGTATGATCTTCTTTGTTTTAATTGTATTTGTTTGTATTTGGCATGCTTTGAAGATTGGAATGACGAAGGCATTTCGTTCTGCTATCCAAACACTTTATCCTTTGTTACCCCCTTTGAGCCTCATTCATTTTCTTTCATACCCCTTTTTCGGAATCAGAAACATAAACGTGAAAGATAAGTCAAGGAAAAAGAGAAAAGAAAAGAATGAAAAGAGAGAGAAGGAAAAAGGAAGAAGAAAAGAAAGAAAAAGGAAGAGAAAAGAGAAGAAAAAGAAAAAGAAAAAGAAAAAAAGAAAAAGAAAAAACAAACAACAAAAAGAGAAAGGAAGAAAAAACAAGAAAAGAGAGAAAATGGAAGAAGAGAAAATCACAGCAACAAAGTAATTTCTATGACCTGAACTACGTTTGACTTGATCCCGAAAGGGTACGTAGGCAGCCTCTCTCTGAGGTTCAGTCACACCGAAATAAAAGTCCAAAGTCCCCAAGGAAGAAACTGGGGTAGAAGTTGTCGTTGTTGTGGGAAATCTGATTCCGAAAGTTGTAATTTTGAACCCATGTTGAATTGTTTTGAGCCTTTGATACCCTTTCTTTCTAACCCTATTCAAAAGCCCACATTACGGTCCAAAGGAAGACCTTCTGATCAGTCTTTGAGAGATGCCAAGTCAAGCGAGTAGAGGTGAATCATATCAGGGGCAACACTCCGGTCCAAACGAAGGAAATGAAGAATGAGAGTGTCTTGTTGATGAGAACCCTCACGGGTATCCCAAGGCAATGAAAGCTGAGAGAAATCAAAAATGAGAGAGTCTTATTGGTGAAAACCTTCACGGGCACCATAAGGCGATGGTGAGGTGAGAGAAAAGACCAAAATGAGAGAGGCTTGATGGTGAAAACCTACGGGCACCACAAGTTGAATGAGGACCGTGAATCAGATTAGATGATCGGAGCATTGAAGCCCAGTTTCATGGTTTGGGGGGTATAACAAGAGTTGAACATCAGGCTTGCTTGACGGGATAGGCCACAGGTGCATGTCATGGTCATTAGAATTGGTATCCATATCTGATAGGTTTCTACTTTGTAGTTTTCTTGTTAGGAATCATCTCTTCCCATTGTCCTCTACTCTGTTCTTTTTGTTTTGTTAACTTCCTCTTCTTGAGTATGTCTGGTCAGAACAAGTAAGAAATGACTTCAAAATTTGCCACCAGCTTTCCAATTGCACAAAACGGGGTCTGGCTAACACATCAAAATGTCATAAGTCAGGAAAAAACAACAAGCGCATTGAGCTAGTAACAATCAACATGCTTTGGGATCCTTGTGAAATACAAAGGTTTGGTACATATCAATTCATGAACAATGCAACAAGATGGAAGGTGCTTGGTGAACGGATCAGAGATATTTTCTGTGGTAAGATTGACAAAAGGTGGTTGAACAGTGACAAGCAGGGTCTTCAAGTGGAAATCAAAGTTATCAGGGCGAGTGAAGGAACAATAGACCTCGAGGCCAA
>NW_017673848.1:114102-117855 GCF_001879085.1 Nicotiana attenuata
ATTCAGCAATCAGGCGCCCACCTGGAGAACAAGGGAATACATTTCAAGTTCAGCAATCAGGCGCCCACCTGGAGAACAAGGGAATACATTTCAAGATTCAGCAATCAGGCGCCCACCTGGAGAACAAGGGAAGTACAATCCAAGTTTTAGCTTTCAAATTTTTAGTAATATTTGGTAACATGATGCGCCCAGCCACCAAACTGGGGCAGAAAATTTTCTTTGTTTGTCTATTTTGTTGAAATCAGGCACCCACCTGGAGAACAAGGGAATACATTCGAGTTAGCAATCAGGAGCCCGCCTGGAGAACAGAGGCATTTATTTCAAGTTTTAGCAATCAGGAGCCTGCCTGTAAAACAGGAGCCTGCCTGTAAAACAGAGGCATTTATTTCAAGTTTTAGCAATCAGGAGCCCTCCTGGAGAACAGAGGCATTTATTTCAAGTTTTAACAATCAGGAGCCCGCCTGGAGAACAGAGGCATCTATTTCAAGTTTTAGCAATCAGGAGCCCGCCTGGAGAACAGAGGCATACACTTCAAGTTTCAGCAGTCAGAGGAGCCCGCTTGAAGAACAGAGGAATACATTTCAAGTTAGCAGTCAGGAGCCTGCCTGAAGAACAGAGGAATACATTCAAGTTCAGCAGTCAAGCATCACTCGGAGAAAGGGCAAAACATCTCAGATCACAATTCAAGTCAGCAACAAAGGAGGCTTGCGGAAAGAATGCGAGTCAACAGTCCAAGATGACTAGCGGAAGTTGGTCACAATCCAAAATAATAAAAGAAGAGGAGAAACAAAAAGAAGGCAAAAGTGAATCCAAATGCAGAAGTAGAGAAAGATGTGAATTGCTTAAGACATGATTGGAGTGACAAGCGTGGTGTGGTGTTCGGGTTTGGTCCGAAAAGCTGAGGAAGAAGAATTAGCACCTGCAACTAGCAAGCATCAAGGTTCAGATCCAAAGTCTGCATGAAGAACCATTCAAGACTCAAGATCAAGCTTCAGAAGACTTATAGATAGGAATCTTGTAACTCGTAGTTGACAGGCTTAGCTAGTCTTTTTCATGTTTTGATTTTTGATGTAATAACAGGACCGCAGACCGGAACCTCGGCAAAACGGCACCTCGACTGGCTCTCTACCTCGGCATACTCCATCACCTCACTCACTTCTGAACTACACGTGTCCTGATTCCTTTATAGCCAAGGAAATGTAGGCAGCTCAGATACCAGGGCTCGGTCACATTCCCCTTTTCTCAGTTTTAGTCTCCCCCAAATAAGGATCGGGTCAAAAAACCTGTCTAGTCGTTCTTTGTCTGAAAACTCTTCGCGTTTCCAGTCAAAGAGGGGCAGCTGTAGACATGTGATTTTTGACCCTCCCCAAGATTATTTATATTTTAGCATGTAAATATTTAATTTAGGCCTAATATAGCTATTTCAACTATTTTTGACTTCTTGACTTTATTTTCATCATAAAAATGGAAAATTACAAAAAAATATTTTAGCTTACGTATCTTTCGTAAATTTAAATAAAATATACAAAATAGTACTTATTTTTATCTTTACATAATCACGAAAATACCAAAAAATATATAATATTTTCATGTTAGCTTTTGCATTGTGTAGTATTTTTATCTTATTTTAAAAGGAGTCAATTAAATTGTTGGATCACAATTTTAAGAGTTTTAGAACCCAGTTCTTGGCCCAATTCGGATTAGTCCATTAAGCCTATGGATCCTTCTAGACTCTTCTTTGGAACAAAAACAAATAAAAAAACCCTAAGGACTTAACACAAAAAAATCTAGGGACTAATTGGCAAAATACACAAAAATAATAACCTAAACCTAGACTCTACATATACTAACGTCTACCATCTGAAGAAGAGAACAAAAAGAACGCCTGTTATACTGAAGAAAGAGAGCGCCACAATTCACAAAAATCCCACCCCTAAAGATCGTCTCCTTGACCCCACCCCAAGTCACCGGACCTCACACCCCCCCCCCTTCACCAACTCGCCGGAAAATACGCACAAACCAGCCGCCCACCCACCAGCTGCTTGAACAACAACGGCGAACTCCTCCACACAACATCCCTTCTTCTTCTTCACATCTCTTTCAACAGAGGAACGACTCAGACCCCCTACACGCCATCGAGAAACGACCAGATCCCATCCTTCTCCATGTCCTAGCAGTAACCAAACTCACCTCAATTCAAATTAAAAAAAAACGAATGATACAGTGAGAGGGAAAACGGTGTCACACCTCCTTTTTTACACACCTACCCCAAAGGATAATGTATAAGGGAGTTTTTCCATTTAAAGTGACATTATTCGAAATGAGATTATTTATTTGATTTAGAGTCGCCATTGGGATAGGATTGGCTTTTGGTGTCCCAAGTCACCGGTTTAACTTGAATCCCAAATCGAGGAAAATTTCGACTTCCCAATTGGAGTCTGCGAACCAGAAATTCTAAATAAGGAATTCTGTTGACCCGAGGGAAGGTGTTAGGCACCCCCGGATCCCGTGGTTCTAGCACAGTCGCTTAAACTATCATAATTGGCCTATTATCTGATTTTAATACATGTGCAAACCTATAGTGCAATTTTAGAATTATTTACCGCTCTTAATTAGTTTTAAGGAAAATTGAACGTCGTTTAAAACGTGTCTTTGGATCGCGTCACATGAAATGCACCCGCAATCTGAAACACATTTTATTCAACGTTTTAGGATTTGGATTTGGGTCACATGAAATGCACACCCGGATTTAGGAAGATAATATTATTAAAAGACGCACCTAAAGCAACTAACGCGTTGTTAACTTTGCGAGGGCCATGGAAAGTTCAGCTAAATGGCACGCCTCGATTTCTAAGGATTAAAATTAATTAAGTGAGGGCCATGCGTTTTGAGATTTTATTTGGCACGGCACACCTCAAATTATTCTAACCCAAAGGATTTCTAAATTTAGTTTTGAGGGCCATAGCTATTTGTGTGGCTAATATGGCACACCTCAAACCCATTTAATACTTAAGAAATCACTAACGAGACACATATGAACTTAACTTTACCATATCAAATTTCTAATTCCAACTGGAACGACTCATAAAGTAAAATAATAAAATATTAATGAAACAAAAACATGACCCATTAAGATCTAGCTATTTTCAACGTAGAAGACTAACTACCATTTAATAACTATACAAATTAGCATTCTCATAGAACAACGTATAAAAGAAAAGATAATGAAATAGCCAATATCCGTAAAGAGGAAGAACGCACAAGTTAATTTCCTCAAGCTTAATATTAAACATAATGCAAATCACAAGCAGTTTTCAAACAAACAGAACCTATAAAAATGAGATTCGAGCATTACATCATCCAATCAAACGAGTTACATGAACGAAATCAAAGTCATACCTCAACAGCCAAGTAAATATCCCAAAATAACCAGATAAAGGCTGAAAAAGTGAATCAATGGGACAGGGACAACAGAGCAGTAGCAAACAGCAATTCCATCGCTTCATATTTCAAAAATTACGAAGCAAAGACACAGAAATTGAGACAGCAAAGAAGCATAGTTGAAAATGACCTTGGAGTCTTCAATTATTCCTGTTCTTGTTTTGTGTTTTTGAGCTTTTTTTTTCTTTTTTTTGTTCCAGATTTTTATACATACCAAGACCCGTGAGATTTTAGCAAAGAAGCATTTCTTTGATTTGTGGTTGCTCAACAGGGAAGAAGAAATAGGCGAGGAGATGGGTGGCGTTTCCTTGG
>NW_017673849.1:0-970 GCF_001879085.1 Nicotiana attenuata
GCACCGTCTGGAATCTTCCAAATTGTCGCAAAACGCGGTAAGGAGCATAAGGCTGAATGCTTCGAATACCCATCAAAAGAATATAGGGGACCTCTGCTGATGTATATACAGCTTCAGTAGGAGGAAGCCATCCATAAGCCCATTCCACTTTATCTGCAGTGAGGGATTTTAAACATGACGACCAGGCCTCAGTACCCTCCGGGAACTCAATACCTGTAACTCGGGTCTCGAACTCTGCAATACAACTCAACCCGGTTAAGCCGTAGTTCATATATCCTGTGCGGTGACAAAGATGCTCCTGTATCCACAACTGCAAAAGCAAATTGCAACCTTGAAAGAATTTCTCCCCCTCTCGACATTTGGTCAGAGCTCGGTATATTTCTGCTACAATCAGGGGAACCACTGTGCTAGTAGGTTTCTTTATGGCAACATCTAGCATGCCTACTAGACCAAGGTCTATGTGACCGTCTTTCCTGGGACAAACTAACACTCCCAAAAAGGCCACCATGAAGGCTAATCCGCGTCGGGCCTCCCATTTGTCTTTGTTTCCAGCATGTGTCAATCCTGTATTGGGTTCCTCAAAGCCTTTGGGGTTACCATACCGGTGATACAGGAAATGTAGTGTACAGCACCCTTCTACCAAATGTGGGTCTTGAATATCCCGGCTGATGTTCAACAAATCTAAGAACCTGTGAAGAGTTACCGGCCGTGGAGCCAAAGGGTATCTACCACGGAGGTTCCCATTTAGACCTGCGTATCCGGCGATCTCTTCTAATGTAGGTGTGAGCTCGAAATCTGAAAACCGAAACGCATTACGGGTCGGGTCCCAAAATGGTATTAGTGCCTCGATGACATCTGTTCTTGGCTTGATTTTTAACAAATCTACGAGACCGCCCAGGCTTTTGATCACAGTATCTCTGCTTCCTTTTCCCAAGTCATGCCACCACATATGGAGTTTCAAAGGGATCTC
>NW_017673849.1:4361-43304 GCF_001879085.1 Nicotiana attenuata
TTTTGGTCAGGGATTAATGATGGGGAGGTCATGGAGACTGTGGGGTGTAAATTTGGGCCGGTTTGGACAGGTTCATGTTTGGCTCGAATCTTCAAATGAAGATTCGAGAAGTTCCAGAAAGATTCGAGCCAAACGGTTTAAGGATTTGGGTTGGGGGTGGTTAGAAGGTCTTAGGGTGTTAATTTGGCGGCCATCGGAGAAGGTGAGGTTTTCCGGCCAACCTTCCATTTAAGATTCGAAGAGTTGGGGCCTGATTCGAGGGGAGCTATGGTGATGGTTGGAAAGGGGAGGTCGAGGTGAGTTTGTGGTGTAAAAATGGCGGAGTTTGGCCTACCGGAACCGCCGTAAGGCGATTTTCGGTAGGCGGAGTCGCGGTAGTCATGGGCGGAGGGTTCAGGGTCGTCTCTGAGAGAGACGATGGCTAGGGGGGGGGGGGTATATTCAGACACTTATATATTAAATGTCGTAGGCTTCAGGACCGTCCGATCAAGGAACCTCGACGGCCCTGATTGAACAAGACCAAACGACGTCGTTTCAGGGGATCTGGGGACTGGACCGGGTGAGACTGGGCCAAATTTGAACGGGTTGGTGCCTACTTTATTTGGGCTCAGCCATTTGGGCCCAATTTTGGCAGCCTTCTTTGCCTTTTCTTTTGTATTTTATTTTGTATATTTTTTGTATTTTTGTATTTATTTATTTTTTCTTAATTTTATAAAAAATGCTAAAACAGAACAAAGACTCAATTAAACTATTTTAAACTCCTAAAATTACTTAAAACTCTATTTAGAAATAAAACGCAACAATTAACAATTAAAAGTGCAACAAGACTATTTTTGCAATTTTTCTTTAAACTTTATTCTAAATCTAATTAATACCTAAAAATTGTGAAATTAAATCCCTAAATGCATGTGCATATTTTCTGTATTTTCATATGAAGAATGCAACCAATTAGCACAAAAATTTAACAAAAAATCACAAAAAATTATAAAATAATAAGGAAATCAATTATTTGAAACTTTTGGAATTAATTTGCTTAGGGCAAAATCACGTGCTCACAGACCTCATTAACTAAATCACATAGATAAAGTCTAATTTCACGGTATAGCCAGTTTTCGGACTGGTCAATCAAAAATAGCCAGCGTTTACCAAGTCAATGAAATATAGCCACCGTTTTGCTGCAATAGAGACCAGTCCAGCATAATATACTGGAGTTTCGGTGCACTTGTGTATGAACTCCAGCATATTATGTTGGACCGGTATACTTTGCTGGCTCCAGTATAATATACTGGAGACTGGAGCACTGGTGCTCCAAACTCCAGTATATTATACTGGACCATTATACTTGCTGGAACTCCAGTATATTATGCTGGAGTTCTAGTGTATTTATGCTGGAACTCCATCATATTATGTTGGAGTTCCAGCATACCATCCTGGAACTCCAGTATAATATGCTGGAGTTCAAGTATACTTATGCTGGAACTCCAGCATAATATACTGGAGTATTTTCCGGGTTTTAGACAGTGTTTCCGCTCAGATTTATCTTTACATAAAAAGTGGCTAAATTTCGATTACTTCTGAAATTGGGCTATTTTTGAACGACCAGTTGTAAACCTGGCTATTTTTAAAAATCACCCATAGATAAATGATGTTGTTGGCCAAGAGAAGGTTAGTTTTGAAGATTGACAAAGGAAGCTCAGCATGAACCAGGTCCATCCTCCAGGTCCATCCCTCAAGTTCATAAAAACGGGCAGATTCGAGCGTGTGGGATGCACGTGAAGGAGATAAGCTTAACTTGGTGTATTTAATATCTCCTGATCGAAAAGGTTGCATAATTGATAAGGAGAAGGACTTCTTACTCAAAGAGAACACTATCCAAGATAGGGAAGGAGTTAGAAGTTGAAATCAACTACAACTCTTCCACCAAGGAAGAGTTGCATCAGAACTCTAGTTATTTCTTCATCTACTAACTCTATAAATTGCAGGATGTTCTCACACTACATGTGTTGCACAAAAACGCAGAAGTTAAACGTGAATTGAGAGCAAAATAGCAAGGCTTTTTGCAAGCAGTTCGTGTGTCATTCAAGTGTGCAAACCTGAAGCTACATGAACCAGATTGAAGAACCAGCTCCATAAAGAGTTTTATGTGTCTTTCTTTATTTCTAGTTCAATTGTAGTACGTGTTTTCATATTGTACCTTTCAGTTTTAACTAGAAGCAATTGTAATAGGTATTTTGAGTATTCAAGTTAGAGTTAAATTGAAGTTGTCGCAGCAGTTAGAGGCTGGTTGCTACAACGGGATTAGAGTTAATCTTTACAAAGAGTTTTGTAAATGCTGTTTTAGCTCATTAATTTTAGTGAAAGTTTGGGAAAATCCTACTGAGTAGTAGGTCGTGATTTTTTTACCTTTTGAGCCAGGTGTTTTCCACATAAAAATCTCTGTGTTCTTTATTTTCTGTATTTATTATTCCGCAAACAGTAGTAGTTAGTACACCTAGAAGAACCAGGTTCTTCTAGAGCAAAAATTGGGTACCACACAAATCACCCCTCCTCTTGTGTGGTATTGGCGTTTAAAACATCAGATTTATATAGAGATATGATCATTGAATCGACTCATTGAATAATTCCTAACGGTTAGAATTACCATAAACTTTCAATAGGATGTTCTCGTGAAGAATGTGATGTAAGAGTTTCCTTTGACCTGAGATCGTAATAGTAATTGATAAGTTATTTATTGTGCTTTGATACCAGACACCTATGGCTCTAGGGCGATAGTTGAAAGGATATTGGGTATGATTAAATGCTTGTAGAATTAGTGATTGATCAAGATGGAATCTGCCAACTCTTGGTAATGAGTTTAAGCTCCATGTTGTCATGAATTATAAACGACCAAAATAAGACCTTGTCCAGGGCAATTGAATGAAAAGAAGAAAAGAGTTTCTTAGGTCATTCAATGGTCGATTATATTTGACATGAACACATAGTTGGTCGCCTATTAGAATTTGACAGTTGAACCATATCCTATGGTGACCCAGAGCTATAAAGACAGAAGGAATAACTACATTATTCTTCTACTAGTTCTTGGGAGTAAATTGTATACCTCATCTAGCCGGTCGTTAAGGAGTGTTGCTAGGCGCCACCCTTGATTGGTATATTGATGTGATCAATTTACTACCGGTTTGGTATTGAACCTGTGGGGTCGCACACTAATGAGTGTTCTGATCTTTGCAAAAGGATTAATTAGCTTATTATTTGACAATTGAATTAAAGAACTTAATTAGTCAAATAAATAAAGTTATTAAGTACTTAAAGAAGGACTGAAGACCAATTCCTCATTTATGGAGATTCTGAGTTAAAACTTGAAGATTATACTAAGGCAAGTTTCTCTTCAGATAGAGATGATAGCAAATCTATTTCTGGCTATGTATTCACCTTTAATGGTGGTGCAGTGAGTTGGAAAAGTTCCAAACAAGCAACAGTAGCTGATTCAGTGACTGAAGCAGAATATATAGCAGCCAGTGAAGCTGCTTAGGAAGCTGTATGGATGAAAAGTTCTTAACTGAACTTAGTGTGATTCCTTCAATAGAAGGTGCGGTTCCGTTGTAGTTTGACAACACTGGAGCCAGTGCTCAAGCAAAAGAACCAAGATCACACCAAAAATCCAAACACGTTCTGCGAAGGTATCACTTGATAAGAGAAATTATTGAACGTTGAGACGTCGAGAATAAAAAGGTTGATGGAAAGGAAAATGCTGCAAACCCATTCACTAAAGCACTTGGAGTAAAGGAGTTTGCCAAGCACAAGTAAAAATTGGGAATGAAGTACAAGAGCGATTGGCTCTAGTGCAAGTGGGAGATTGTTAGGGATATAGTAGATATGCCCTAGATCCAATCTCATATTTGATGATTTGAACATATTTTTCTGAACTTTTGTGATATAAAAATATATGGCATCTGATATTCTTTTATCATAGTTATTCTTAATTGCTTGATTAATTTGATAAGGTCCTTGATTGAATTTTGAGACATGACATTGTGATGGAGATCATGATAATGAGAGTGAAGTTTCTTATAGTATAATCTAAATTTGTTCTTGATCATAGGATTATTAATTTGGACATTAATAATCCGGTTAGATCAATATTTATGTGACCGTCTTTATTGGTTAAAGATTAGTTGATCTCATTAACTAAATCACATAGATAGATGATGCATATAGAGATATGATCATTGAATCGACTCATTGGATAATTCCTAATAGTTAGAATTACCATAAGCTGCCAATAGGATTATTCTCTTGAAGAATGTGATGTAAGAGTTTCCTTTGACCTGAGATCGTCATAGTAATTGACAAGTTATTTATTGTTCTTTAATACCAGACACCTATGGCCCTAGGGCGACAGTTGAAAGGATATTGGGTATGATTAAATGCTTGTAAAATTAGTGATTGATCAAGATGGAATCTCCAACTCTTAGTAATGAGTTTAAGCTCCATGTTTTCATGAATTATAAACGACCAAAATAAGACCTTGACCAAGGCAATTGAATGGAAAGAAGAAAAGAGTTTCTTAGGTCATTCAATGGTCGATTATATTTGACATGAACACATAGTTGGTCGCCTATTAGGATTTGACAGTTGAACCATATCCTAGGGTGACCTAGAGCTATAAGGACAGAAGGAAGTACTACATTATTCTTCTACTGGTTCTTGAGAGTAAATTGTATACCTCATTCTATCCGGTCGTTAAGGAGTGTTGCTAGACGACACCCTTGATTGGTATATTGATGTGATCAATTTACTACCGGTTTATTATTGAACCTATGGGAACGCACACTAACGAGTGTTCTGATCTTTGCTAAAGGATTAATTAGCTTATTATTTGACAATTGAATTAAAGAACTTAATTAGTCAAATAAATAAAGTTATTAGTCCAAATGTAATATTATTATATTCTTTGCTAGTACGGAGGATATAATTAATATTGTGAATAAATTGAAGTTTTCTATTTGAAATAAAAAATTAAATTATCTCTTGGTTAAAATATATATGCAATATATAATTAATACTTATTTTATATAAAAGATGTTATATAAACTATTAATAAAGGACTTGTTAGCTAAATCCAATTTTGAATTGGATTAGTAACGTGAAAGTCCATGAAGACGTGAAATCCAATTGGAATTGGATTCTAAAAGGAACGTACATGTCGCAATTTCATCCCATTTTGTAATAGGATTAATATTTCATTAATATGAAAGGCTTACGAGCAACAGATTCCAGCTTTGAGTTGGAAAATCTGACCGTCTTCGGCAGCCACAAACCCATTTGAATGGGATTCGATTTTTTATGGAAAGATTGTACAAAGTTTATTTTTGAAATAATTTTTACTCTAAGTAAATCTTTGCCTCAACTAAATAGGAAAAGAGTTTATATGTGATGTTATATAAAAGGTAATGGAGAAAATTTGCCGGAATAAATCTTGAGAAGAAAAACCACTTTGTGAAAGTGAGAATACAATACAAAGCCAAGAGAGAAAATACAATTGTAAGAAAAAGTGTTTCTTGTTCTTCTATAGTTGAGTTGAGATTTTTGAGAAAAATTTAAGCACAAATTTTTCAATCAATTTGTTCGCGTGTTTCATTGATCAAAGAGTTGATAGCAAGGATCGATCTCGGTGTGGATACACATAGAATCTTCGCACTATCGAAGAATTTTTGAAACGAGACTCTCTTCACTAGGTACCTTTGAGATCCGATCTTTGGCATGTAAATAACACGAAAAGATCTTCCTAGGATTGTTATTGTCTTCCGCTGCGTGTTATGAACATCTATATGCAATCCTACATCCAAATGATACTATGGGCTAGTATAATCGGGTCGATTTTTTGATTTAAATAAAAGTCCAATTTACTATTGGGCTAGCACGTCAATTGGTTTCTATCAAATGGGTGGGCCCATAAGCCTCAAGCCCAATGACCCACTAGGGTTTTTTGGAGACTATTCCACTCCACACCTATATAAAGGGGCCAAAGGAGAAGGCTACGGAAGAATCTAGTAAGCAGAAGGAAAGGCTAAAGAAGCTCTGAAGAATATTATCAAGGTCTCCATCCACAACTGCAATCTTCGTATGTGGTCAAATCCCAAAGGCGAACACAAATCATAAGCGAGCGGCTTCAAATCTTCCGTCTGTGATAACCCAACAACAAATTCTGATTTGTGACGACCTTCAGATTGTTCGTGACTCACCACAAATGTGAAATTCGTCAAGTTCAAGATCAAGCTCTCAAGATCTTGAACCATCGTTCTTGAGGAGAAGAATCAGAGGACTATATCTCTTTAGATTCGAAATATTCTAGAGACTGTAACCCCATCACTTGAAATTGAATATAATATTTGTTGATATATTTTTTGTCTTGATTATTATTTTTCAGGAACAAAATTTAGTTATTACAAATTTTGGCACGCCCAGCGGGACCATCTCTACCTGTCATCTCTTCTCAACTCTCAACATTCAAGATCACTAAGATGGCTTCCAAAAATATCGACTCAAAAGTTGCTGACTCCAAGTTTTCTTCTGACGTTGAAAGTATCATGACGTTACTATGGGAGTCTTGGGCCAATCACCCGAAGCAAGGCAAGCGTCTTGGGACAGCAAGCACTCCAAGTGTTGTATGTACCAATGCATGCTTTGAGTTCTTTATCATCCGAAGAAGAAAGGTCATCTGCTAGCAAATCGGAGAGAGGAGATAATATTACAGAAGTTCTGGAGAAAGCTCTTGCTCAACTTACTCTATACAATACCAAGAGTCAACTTACCCAGCCTGATGATGAAGTTTCAAGTGTTGGATCAACACCAATCTTGCCACATGACATGTTCCAAACGGAGTTCAATCCATGGGAAGGTCTCGGTTATTCTTCATCATCTGCAATAATCATGGAGGCAATGATGACTAACACTTCGACAATGGAGGAGAAACTCACAAATCTGACAAAGGCGATTGATGGCTTAGCAAAGTATGCTCAAGATAAGATGTCCGTATTGCAAAATTGACAGGCATAGTTGAAAACATGATGGATAGAGAATTAAGTCATGCACCTGGAGAGCTCCTTGAAGTCTACGAGAAGGCTGATCCTCCAACAAAACAAGTGTCATCCGTCAAAGAACTTCATGTCTTCTCCGAAGGATCAATTCCCGTTGAATAATTGAAGGAATTCATTATGTGAACCATCAAATATAAGTATGAGCTCGCATCAAAGTCTTCTATCATGCACGCAAAGTCGTATACTACAAGAATCGATAGCTTGAAGATGCCTGCCAGTTATCAACGTCCCAAATTTCAGCAGTTCGACGATAAAGGAAATCCAAAGGAACATGTGGCGCACTTTGTTGAGACATGCAACAATGTAGGGACTTATGGAGATTACCTTGTCAAGTAGTTCGTCCGCTCACTAAAGGGGAATGTTTTTGATTGGTACACTGACCTCGAGGCTGGATCAATTGATGGTTGGGATCAATTGGAGCAAGAGTTTCTTAACCGCTTTTATAGAACAAGGCGTACTATGAGCATGGTGTAACTTACGAACACTCGCCAACGAAAAGATAAACCAGTTATTGACTTTATCAATCGATGGTGGAATGCAAGCCTCAACTGCAAAGATAGGCTAAGCGAAGCTTCTGGCCTAGAGATATGCATAGAATGCCTTCGGGACTTCGTTCCATCTTGCAAGGAATTAAGCCGAGGATATTTGAAGAACTTGCCACCCGTGATCATGATATGGAGTTGAGCATGGCTTCGGCGGGAAATGAAGGGATGCCCATCTACGAACCTCGCAAGGGAAGAGATAAGCAAGAAGTCAAGAAATGGAGCAAGTTCGTACCCAAGAATGAAAACAAAGAATCCATGAACGCCAATGCCTCTCCTTTGAAGTTTACTACCAAGGCGAGCAAGAAACGGAGTATGAAAACAACTTCCTCTCAAGATAATGCAAATCGGAAGCTGACTCTCAAAGAGATACAAGAAAAAGAGTACCCATTTCTAGACTCCGACGTGCCTGCGATATTTGAAGAACTCTGTGAGCTAAAGCTTATTGAGCTTCCAGAGATGAAGCGGCAGATGAAGCTGGAAAAAGCAATGACCCGAATTATTGCAAATACCATCGGCTTGTAGGTCACCTCTTGAGAAGTTCTTTGTCTTCAAGGACGAAGTTATGAATTTGGCTCGTCAAAAAAAGATCGAGCTTGAAGACGAAAAGGCGAGCACAAATCATATGTCTATTGCCTTTGGCTCATTCAATCCAATTGAGATATGCACATGTGAAGGGAATAAAGATGAAGAATTGTTGGAGGATGACAAAATCCGAGTTGACCAATTTGATGAAGAAGGTTGGACCCTGGTGACTCGCCGAAGACGCTGTAAATTGAGTCCACAAAAAGGATCATCAAAGCAACCTACGAGGAATAAGATGGTGAGAAGACCGAAGAAGCAACAAATGGTTAAGAACCCAAAGAAGGTGAAGATAGAGACACGCCATCACCAAAAGCCACGCCACTCGGTGACTTTGGGAGAATTCTTACCGAGTTGGTTTTGCATGAGGATTTTTGACGATGATGACAAGGCCTTGTGCTGTAATGCTGATAAAGAAGAAGAGGAAAAGAATGAAGTCACGTCAATACCGTCTCCATCACCGTCTAAAAGTCTTATTGAGTCCCCTTTCCAAGAAGTAGATGTCTGCAATACAAAAATCACCTTCACTGAAGACGATCTCCTACTTGGTGAAACACCACACAATTGCCCTTTGTTTTATGGTGGGTTATGTGCTCGAGCGGAGGATAAACAAAATCTTGATAGATGAAGGATCAATTGAAGAACTTTCTGAAAGCTGTTTGATGATTCAACGATTCAATAAAGGGGGACAAAGGGCCATATGGGCTATCAATCTGGAAATCACCATGGGAGATATGCAATCAAGCACATGGATGCATGTGATTGATAAAAAAGTTCATACAATTTGTTGCTTGGTAAGCCGTGGATACACGAGAACAAAGTTGTCCCATCAACTTACTACCAATGTTTGAAGTATAATAAAGATGAAGTCGAAACGAAGATAGTTGCTGACGACAAGCCGTTCGCTAAAGTCGAGGCATACTTCGCTGATGCAAAGTTCTACTTGAAGAACTACATCATAAGTAAAAGTTGATGACATCACTAAGGCCAAATGTGATAATATCATGTCCAAAAGGGCTGAAGTAGCCTCTGGTGAAGATAAAGTTACAACAGAAGCATACCAAGTTTTGAAAGCTGACAAAAAAAATGTTGCGATTGCAGGCAAGAAAATAGTTCCTTTATTTTGTTACGTACCAAAAGTGAAGAAAGATGAAGGAGAATCATCAAGCCTCCAAACAAATACACTAAAAGAATTAACCCTTCCTATCAAGCAGATTGATGCCACAAAGTTGTCTTCATAGCTACCGGGAAAGTTTGTGGCCCCTAACATGCCTCAAAATAAGACACTCCCCATAAAGTGCACAAATAAAGGTTTTGATCCGAATGCTTACAGGTTGTTCGCAAAGGCTGGACATGATAATGAACCATCTAAACTAGGGAAGCTCCCACCTGAAGCTACTAGGAAAGCAAACACGATGAAGGATAATGAGTATGTGGTTAAGCAATCACGTGAGGGATTGGGTTACAAACAACCCCCACCAGTTCGCGTCTCCATAAGAAGAGCAAGTAGTAACTATATCATGATAGAAGATGAACCCGCCGATCCTAATAAAAGGCCTTCTGTCTTTAATCGACTTGGAGAACCAACTATAAGAACTTCTGTATTTAAGAGGTTGGGGCCATTGAAAAGTAAGAAGAACAAGTCCTAAAGAAATTATTGAAAAATAAAAAGACATGTTCCATCTAGAGTCCAAAGTATCTCCAAATAGTGTCAAAGCTTGATCCCTTCCAGAATGAGGCGACAATCAAAATGTCTGATTTCATGCGGAGAGGTACTCAAAGTGAAGACTCGCATAGTGGTCCACACTAGAGAACGTGAAGAGGATGAAGAAAGTGTAGGATATTCATATCATATTACTGCGAATGAGGAGCAATACACTTCATTTCTAAGGAAGGTTGACGAAAATTCGGGAGATGCCTCTTGGCGTAGCCATATATCTTTTAATGATGGTGATCCCCAAGAAGACGAAGATGTCGAGGACGCTCCTCCGAAACTAGAAGAAGGAATTAAAATGACAGTTGATGCATTGAAATAAGTCAACCTTGGCACAATGGAAGACTCCAGGCTCACCTATGTAAGTTCCCTACTAACTGTAGATGAAGAAAGCACTTATGTGAAGCTACTCAAAGAATATAGAGATGTTTTTGCTTGGAGCTACAAAGAGATGCCTAGTTTAGATCCTAAAGTAGCAGTTCATTATCTTGCGGTCAAGAAAGGAACTCGTCCTGTTAAGCAAGCCCAAAGACCCTTCAGGCCAGAATTGATCCCATCAATAGAAGCCGACGTCAATAAACTCATTGAAGTTGGTTTCATTCGGGAGGTTAAATATCCTACATGGATTTCAAGAATTGTTCCTGTGAAGAAGAAGAATGGCCAAATTCGAGTTTGTGTCAATTTTAGAGACCTCAATAATGCATGCCCTACGGACGGATTTCCGCTCCCCATCCCAGAGCTTATGATTGATGCCACCACCGGATACGAGGCGATGTCTTTCATGGAAGGATCATCTGGCTACAATCAAATACGTATGGAATCGAAAGATGAAGGGCTTACTGTATTTCTCACTCCTAAAGGTATTTATTGCTACAAAGTAATGCCTTTTGGCTTGAAAAATGCCGGCGCCACATATCAAAGGGCAATTCAGAATATCTTTGACGATATCCTCCACAAGAATGTGGAATGCTATGTGGATGATTTAATGGTGAAATCAAGAAAGGGAGGAGACCACTTTCAAGACCTAAGAATGGTGTTCGAACGACTCCGGAGATATCAACTTAGAATGAACCCATTGAAATGTGCCTTTGGAGTTACTTCTGGAAAATTCCTTGGCTTCGTTGTTCGGCATTGAGGGATTGAGATAGATCAAGCCAAAGTTGATGCAATCTTGAACATGCCCGAGCCTAGAAATATACATGAATTGAAAAGTCTACAAGGAAAATTGGCGTATCTTAGAAGATTCATCTTAAATCTAGCAGGGAAGTGCCAACCTTTTAGCCGTCTCATGAAGAAGGTCGTATCTTTTGAATGGGACCTAGCTTGTAGCAACGCATTCCAAAACATCAAATCCTACTTGATCAAACCTCCGGTTCTGGCAGCCCCTATACCAGGAAAGCCATTGATTCTATATATTGCGGCCCAAGAAAAGTCAATTGAATCCCTTTTGGCACAAAAAATGGTGAAAGTAAAGAAAATTCCCTCTACTACTTTAGTAGGATGATGATCCCAAATGAGCTGAAGTATTCTCCGATCGCAAAGTTGTGTCTGACATTGGTCTTTGCAATTCAAAAGCCGAAGCACTACTTTCAAGCTTATATCATCCGTCCCGTCTCAAAGGCGAACCCGATCAAGATTGTTATGTTTAAACCCGTCCTCAATGATCGATTAGCAAGGTGGTACCTCCAATTTCAACAATTCGAGATTGTGTACATCCTACAAAAAGCTATGAAAGGACAAGCTTTGGTAGATTTCTTGGCAGATCATCCAATACCTGATGATTGGGAGTTGACTGATGAACTACCTGATGAGGATGAAATGGTCATCGAAGTACAAACACCTTGGAAAATGTATTTTGATGGTGCCACACATCGTCAAGGAGCTGGGCGTAAGTGTCGTGTTTGTCACTTCTCAAGGAGAGGTCTTGCCATATTCCTTCACCTTAATACAATATTACTCCATTGAAGAATATCAAGCACTCATACTTGGGCTTGAGATAGTCGTTGATATGAGACAACTCCAATTATATGTTTTGGAGACTCTGAGTTAGTGATCAATCAATTGCTCGGTAGCTACGAGGTCAAAAAAGCCATAATTGCGTACTTATCATGATTATGCACAGAAATTGATTGGATGGCTTGGCAATGTAACTCTTCAGCATATGCCAAGGAAGGAAAACAAGAAAGCTGACGCCTTAGCTACTCTAGCTTCGGCATTGACTCTGCCCAACCAGACGCAAATCACTATTTGTGAAAAATGGATAGTACCACCATATGAGAACGAGGATGAATAAAGCAAGCTCAAGCGTTTGGTAGCCGTCGCTGAAGCTGAGAAGGTTGATTGGCGACAAACCATGATCAACTATTTATGTTATGGGATACTTCAAAAAGATCCAAGGATGAAAATATTTATACTTCGTCCTATATGAAGAATGTAAGTCACAAAAGCAATTGACGTCAAGAATTGTCGCTAACTTGTCTTGAATGCTTTTCCAAGTTTGCTTCATTTCTTCAAAACATGATGCTACCACAAAAGCTTTGCATAGTTGAATCCGATGTGCATTGCTCCCCCATCATGTGTCCTAACTGTGAAATTTCTAATTTGGGTTCCGAAAGGTCAAGAAATACATGATCTGGAACTTTGAATAATCCAGAAGGTCTTATGCCGCGAATATTTCTATATGCATGTGAATATGAAAGTTCACTACAGTTATGTCGACTTCACGAATTTTCTATTGATAGACTAAAACGAGTTCTGCTATGAAATTCGTAGCTACTTAAGGACTCTGAGTTTACTTTCTAACGGCGCGAACAGATTGCAATTCCGACACTCTAAGCTTAAGATATGATTACACGAATCTAAAAGTTTACTGCAGTTAGGTCGAGTTCGGAAATTTCTGTTGACAGTCCAAAAGGAGTTATGCCATGAAATTTATAGGTACTTCAGTTCATTGAGTTTTCTTTCTAACGGTGCAACCGGATTGCAATTCCGACACTCCTAGCTCAAGATATGACTTTCTTTAACAAGAGCGCGCGAAGCAACAACGCCAACACACAAGACACGTGTTGAAATTTAAGAAAGAAATAATTGGAAGTAACGGAGTGAATCCAGGTCTCAAGAGAGATATCACATACTAAAAATAAAGATACTTTTATTGCTCCAAGAAATAACTACTCTATTACATGATATTAGTTATAAAAAAAATCATAAGTCGAGAATCCTAAGCAAAAAACAACTCTAAAATCAGGGAAAAAGTTTGAAGCTAAGGATTTGTTGGCGGCTTGTCTCAACTACCCCTTTCAGAAGGGATAATTTCTCTGCTTCACCATCAGATAATGGATGATTGGCTTCAATGGTATAAATCTCCCCTTCGGTAATGTCAATGTTCTCTTGACGTTTAGCCAACTTCACTTGTTGTTTGTCCAAGAGCGCAAAGATCTTCTTCTTTCTAGAGGCCAAGGCAGCTAGCTGTTGTTCAACACTCGCAAGATTGGCTTGAAGTTTATCTACAGACTCGTTCACTTTTTCATAATCTTGTTCTGCATCATCGAGGCGTCGTCGTGCATCAGAAAGTGACTTTTGGTGAAAATTTTTAGTCATCTTGGACGATCTTAAAGCATCATAATCCACGTAAGTGTTAAAGAAAGCCTCAACAAGAGCCTCTAAAGTAGAAGTATCAATAATATTATCTTTCTTAATTTCATCAAGAGTCAAAATGATACTTTCCTCCAACTTTGTGAAGCTATTCAGAGAATCAAGAGAGAACTCTTCGATCCATTCACACAAGGTATGCCACACCGTGTTAACAAAAGAAAGTTTAATTTGGGAGATAGTCTCTTGTGGTTTGAAGTTTGGACATCAAGATGCAACGGCCATGGAGTAGGCTCGAAGACTTTTTGACGTTTTTCTTGACTTACGGCAGCCTCCATATTACTCACCATGGCTGGCTTGGAAAGCATAACATCATCTGGAAGAATGAGGTGCGACTCTTTGGGTAGACTCAAATCTATCAACTGTCGATGCCTCCTTTTTCCTCGCAAAATTGGGTTTACGACATTCAGGAAAGACAACTCTATTCCCGTTTGGGAATTGGGTTTTGGATTTGGAGAGTCACCACCTAATGATTATAGTGCATTAGGACACTTTAAGAAAAGAATTTGAGATGAAAACAAGAGTTTGGGTAAGGGCTAGAAATTATCTTGAGGGGAAGGTATTAGGCACCCCCAAGTTCCACTAGTGTAGTTCCCGGCCATGCTACAATTGTGACTTTAAATGTAAACAACAAGTAGACAAGCAAGCATTGCAAATACGATGAGTGTAAGTGCAATAGAAAGGGTAGGGGGGCTACCCAGGCAGGCTGGTGGTCATGCCCAGCCACAAAATAGACTGGCACACCCATGACCAAACCTGTTGATCAAGAATTTAGAGAGTAAAGTCCTACTGGAGGTCAAGCCATGGCCTGAACAATAATTAGAAATACTGGCAGGCCAAGGCTGTTACTCAGCACACACAATAAGGGAGTGGGGATGGGAAATTGACAAAGCTTAGGGCCCAAAGGGGTCCAGTTCATATCCATGGACAATGATTTCAGACATTGCCATGTTTCTGAACCATAACTTAAAGCATATAAAGGGGTATGGGGGTTTGGGATTCATAAGGTAGCAAATAAACAACACACGACTGACAGATTTCACACATAGATAAACTTTAAATTGCAAGGGAAAGGGAACATATTACAACATGCTAATAACACATCTTGATTGCAGAAAACATGACTAGAAGTGGACAGGAATGAAAAACATGTTCTTGTTAAAGCTTGTAAATTAACTAGGACATACCAGTAGAGAAGCAAAGTGCAGAAAAATAGAGCAAACAAGAATCCGCAGTCTAGCCTTGGCTTCCAGCCGGCTAGACAAAGCAACAGAACAAGTAGCAGAAAGAGAGAGAGAGTTTTTAAGTATAAGAGTGATTTTTGAACTCAGATTGTTCGTCTGTGTTCGTGTGTGTTCGAAAGAGAAGAGTGTAGGTATTTATAGCTTTGAAAACAAGTGGAGAATAACGTAATAGGCAAAGTTTTAGCACAAATATGGAAACAATCACAAGTCAGAATCAATTAACACAAGACATCCCTTTAATCAAGGGATTATTGTTCAAACTTATACTAACAGGGTCAAGATAAGGAAAGAAAATCAGTCTTTAAGCAGAATGGTTGTTGCCATAAAAGGAGCAATAAAATCATACAATAGGTGTTTAAGTCTAAGTACAGGAATGTAATTATTTTTGGAAAGGATCTGGTAAGGCCAAACAAAGAGAAAGAATCAATTACCCCTTAACAGGCGAGTAAAAATCAGAATTTCACAAAGGAAAAGTTTTGAAAATCAATCACGAGTTTGAGAATCAATCACAGAAGGGACTCAGTATATAAATGAAGTGCACAAGTAATAGACATGTGAGGCCAAGTTATGGCAAAATAACAGCATGTATTAGTAACTAAAAAGAAGACATTCGAAGCATGATAGTCAAGTTTCAGTGTTTAACAATAGAGAAGAAGATCAGAAGCATGCAAAGAGTTGAGTGGAAACCATAGTTGAGTTTGACAGGTAGTAAGAACTCAGAACCAAAAGAGTCACATGAAGAAAAGAGAATTGAAGCACATTGCAATTTCAACAGACGAGTTGCACAAATAATTTCAAAGAAATCGAATAGTCCCCAAAGAACTAGGGTTTTCGAAAATCAATCGAGTTTAGAGGAGATAAGCAGATAAACAAATAAATAGATTCAGAGTCTCGGATAAACCCCCAAAATTAGGGCTTTCACTATGCTAACTCAGATATAGAAGAAAGGTAAATCAAACGAATATTAACAAACAGACTAAGAAACTCGAACAAAATCCCAAAAAATTAGGGTTTTCAACAAGCTAACTCAGATAGAAAACAACACAAACAAAACACAGTAAAACATGTCAAGAATCAGAGAAGAGATTCGAAATAACTTAACATGAAACCCTAGTTGAAGCAAAAAATTAAAGAGACTCGAGAAAAATGTATAGAAGGTTCACACACACATAGATCCGGAGCAGATCTAGAAATAAATCGAAGGAACCTTAGAGATTAGGGTTTCGTAAGAAGCCCAGGTGATGAGAAAGGCTTTGGAAACCATCGATCTGAGCAGGAAAGTCAAAGGTCAAACTCGAGTAGCCATGACTGGCCGGACAAAGGTTGAAGACGACCGGAGAACAGTCATCGAGCAAAAGGCTTGGTCGGAACCCTTCAAGATCTGGTCATAGGACCTTTAGGAAATGAGCACGCAGAAGCCATGGGAGGCCAGTATAGGCTTCCGATGACCCTGAGATGCCATAGATTAGGGTTTCAGTGAGAGGAGGCGGCTAGGGTTTGAGGTGAGTTGAGAGAGAGTTGAGAGAGGGGGGAATTCAGAGGCGGCGGTCGAGAAAAAATGAGGTAGGGTTGGGTGTGGTTGGTAAAATTAAAAAGGAAAGAATGAAGGGTGGCCGTTGATCATTTAGATCAACGGCCTAGATTGAATGGGAGCCGGGCGGATCGGATAAATGGGTCAGGGGTTGGGTTAATTTGAAATTGGGCTGGGTAATTTTGAATTTTGAAATTGGGTTAGTCGGGGTTGCCAAATTGGCTATAATTGAAATGCAATTGAGGCCAAATCGTAAATAGCCAATTTTCCCTTTAAAATTTTTTATAAAATAATAATGCAGATTTTAAGAGCAAATTAAAAGTACCGGGTAAATGAATATTATATCAATATTAATTTAAAAATACTGGATTAATTTAATAAACATAAAATGCTATAAATTACAAGATAGGCTATAATTGCAATTATATGCAATTTAGCTTTTAAAATACCAAACAAATTTGTAAAAATATGCAAAAATTACCTTAATTATATTTTGGTGCAAATGTGAGAATAAAATGAATTATTCGCCAAAAATGATAATTTTGGGAATAATTATTGGATTTTGTTGTATTAAAATAGGCAACAAATTGGTTTTAAAAATCATAAAAATGCCAAAATTCTTGGGTGTGCTTATATATGCACCAATATGCTATTTTGGAAATATTTGGGTATAAAAACTACTTAGGAAAAAATTGGGTATCAACAGCTGCCCCTCTTTACCCGGGAAGGATGAAAGAGTTATCGGGTAAAGACATGATGGCCAATTTTGACCGGAAGCGGCGATTTGAAAAGATTTTGACCGAGCTCTGGTTCTGAGCTGCCTACATATCCCTGGTTTTACAGGAATCAGGCCGTATGTAGTTCAGGAACTATTGACGGGACATGCCGATGGTGATTCGAAAGAGACGGGCACGATGCTTTAGGGGGGGGAAGAGGTATTTGAAACTTGATCGGCGGTGAGGATCGGAGCGGTATCGCTCCTGCTGAGACGGCAGTTGCTAGCCGATGTACCTGCAAGTGAGCAATACGGGCGTATATTGTGCATAAACTTAAACGTGATGCAAGTTCCCGTTGGACCATGAATGTTGTCCTTGGACGGTTGGGATGACGTCCTCGGACCATGATGTCCTGGGCCATGAAGCGCAAAATTAAAAGATTCGCAGGCCATGAAATGATGTTCTCGGGCTATGATAATGGTGCCTCCGAACCATGATGCCTTTGAATAATAATGTGCAGATATAAAGTGGGGTCCTCGGGCCATGGCATGGTGTTCTCGGGCTATGAGGATGATTCCCCCGAACAATGACGCCTTCGGACAGTTTTGGCGATATTTCAGCCCATGAAATGCAGGATTTGGCGGTATTTCAGCCAATGCAAAAAATGTATATGTCGATATTTCAGCCGACAGAAATTTAAATAAAACAGGCGATGTTTCAGCCGATGTAAAAAGTAAAATGGCGATATTTCAGCCGACAGAAAGCATAAGTATAGATGATGATGGAGATGAACTGGCGATCTTTCAGCCGATGTAGAATTTAAATAAAATTTGGCGATATTTCAGCCGATTGCGAGACGTAA
The DNA here is from genome assembly GCF_001879085.1 of Nicotiana attenuata. NCBI lineage: Eukaryota > Viridiplantae > Streptophyta > Magnoliopsida > Solanales > Solanaceae > Nicotiana > Nicotiana attenuata. The sequence continues at coordinate 22,301 of NW_017673849.1, forward strand.
GTAAAGGCGGTGATATTTCAGCCATGCAAGAGAGATAAGGTGGCGATTTTTCAGCCACGCAAGAAAGATAAAGTGGCGGTATTTCAGCCATGCAAGTGGAGGTAGAGCTTAATCTCGGAAGGCAGAAAGGTAGCCTTATGCAGATAATGCAGGATAGAGATAACGCTTAGTCTCGGAAGGCAGAAAGGTAGCCTTATGCAATGCAAAGAATGCAGATGGAGACAACGCTTAGTCTCGGAAGGCAGAAAGATAGCCTTATGCAATGCAAAGAATGCAGATGGAAACAACGCTTAGTCTCGGAAGGCAGAAAGATAGCCTTATGCAATGCAAAGAATGCAGAGGGAGACAACGCTTAGTCTCGGAAGGCAGAAAGATAGCCTTATGCAGATAATGCAGATGGAGACAACGCTTAGTCTCGAAAGGCAGAAAGGTAGCCTTATGCAATGCAAGAAAATAAAAGGACGGATAGTAGTGAGATTCCTTAGCTGATTGCTGATCACGATGCCGTGACTGTCAGGGAGGTTGTGTATGGATAATAATTATGGACGAGTGATGATTCTGAGAAGTTGTGTCGTTAAGGAATATGCGTACATAAATATACCTGACGATATTGTAAGTCGAGTGCCTGCATCCAAAAAGAAATCGTGAGTTTTGTAAGGGGGAAAGGTTAGTTCGTCTTCCCCTGGCTTCCGGCGTTGCGTATCATTGGGGTAGCGTTGCTAAACAGCAGCAATTCGAACAATAATTATGCATGATTTAGTAAATATAACGTAAGTAGAAAAAATAGTTTTCTATTAGATGAACCAACGATTGGACGAGGTTCAAGACATTGCAACCTCTCTTGCTCCGGAATTTTGAGGGTCCTCCTCAAAATTTTGCCCCAGTTTACTGGGCTGGCATTTCTGACGGTTGCGTTGAACGTGAAGGATCAACTTTGGAATTTTGAGGGTCCTCCTCAAAATTCTGCCCCAGTTTACTGAGGTGGCATTCCTGGCGATGAGTGGCTGAAAACTAACTTCGGAATTTGAAGGTCCTCCTCAAAATTCTGCCCCAGTTCCAATAGTAGGGGGAAAATGAAATTTTTATTAAATTGTGACCGAACCCATAGGGCTGCCTACGTATCCCCTCTTAAACGGGAATCAGGTCAGGCGTAGTTCAAATTACATCATCATAAGAAATCATAAGTGGTTACACATAGTATCGTTTCACTGCATCTGAATTGGTTGGCTTTGGCCAAACTTCTCCGTCCATTTCTGCAAGAATAAGGGCTCCTCCAGTTAGAACCCGGTGAACCATGTACGGACCTTGCCAGTTGGGAGAGAATTTCCCCTTGGCTTCATCTTGATGTGGGAATATTTTCTTCAACACCAACTGCCCTGGTGTAAACTTCCTTGGCTGAACTCTTTTGTTGAAGGCTCTGGACAGCCTGTTCTGATACAACTGACCGTGGCAAACTGCATTCATCCTTTTCCCATCTATAAGGGCTAACTGCTCGTAGCGACCTTTTACCCATTCTGCGTCGTCCAACTCTGCTTCTTGTATGATCCTCAAAGAGGGAATCTCTACCTCGGTGGGGATGACCGCCTCTGTACCATAAACCAGCATGTAAGGAGTTGCTCCGGTTGATGTGCGGACCGTGGTGGGGTATCCCAGTAAGGCAAATGATAACTTCTCATGCCATTGTTTGTGGCGTTCGACCATCTTTCTTAATATCTTCTTGATATTCTTGTTGGCTGCTTCTACAGTTCCATTCATCTGAGGCCTGTAGGTTGTAGAGTTCTTGTGTTTGATCTTGAATGCCTCACACATGGCTTTCATCAGGTCACTATTGAGATTGGAACCATTATCGGTGATGATTGATTCCGGAATTCCGAATCGGCAAACAATACGGTCACGGACGAAATCTGTCACAACTTTCTTAGTCACTGCCTTGTATGACGCTACTTCAACCCATTTAGTGAAATAATTGATTGCCACCAGGATAAACCTGTGCCTGTTTGATGCGGCAGGCTCGATAGGTCCAATAACGTCCATTCCTCAGGCGGCGAATGGCCATGGTGAGCTTGTTGCAGTAAGCTCGTTTGGAGGCACCTTTATCATATCTGCATGTATCTGACAGCGATGGCACTTGCGAACATACTGGATACAGTCTATTTCCATAGTCATCCAGAAATAGTCTGCTCGGAGTATCTTCTTTGCTAACACAAAACCATTCATGTGCGGCCCGCAGGTCCCTGCGTGCACTTCGTCCAATAGTCTGGATGCTTCTTTTGCTTCGACACACCTTAGTAAACCCAAGTCGGGAGTCCTCCTGTACAGGATTCCCCCACTGTGAAAGAAGTTGTTGGATAATCTCCGAAGTGTGCGCTTCTGAGTAGCGTTGGCAAGTTCTGGATATTCTCCTGTTGTCAAGTACTTTTTGATGTCGTGGAACCATGGTTTTCCGTCTGCTTCTTCCTCAACGTGAGCACAATAAATTGGCTGATCATAAATATTTACTGGGATGGGATCAATGAAATTCGTGTCTGGATGTTGGATCATGGATGACAGAGTAGCCAATGCGTCAGCGAACACGTTCTGGACTCTAGGGACATGCTGTAATTCCGTCTTTGTGAATCTTTTCCTTAACTCTTGTATGTGATGCAAGTAGGGGAGTATCTTGGAGTTCTTGGTTTCCCACTCTTCTCGAACTTGATGTATGAGCAAGTCTGAATCCCCGATCACTAGCAACTCCTGAATGTTCATGTCAATGGCCATCTTGAGCCCCAGGATGAAAGCTTCATATTCAGCCATATTATTTGTGCAAGGGAACCTTAGCTTGGCGGATACCGGGTAATGCTGGCCGGTTTCTGATACTAGGACTGCTCCTATGCCAACTCCTTTGAAATTTGCGGCTCCGTCGAAAAACAACCTCCAACTATCGTAGGATTCTGCAATATCTTCTCCTACAAAGGACACTTCTTCATTAGGAAAATACGTTTTCAGGGGTTCGTATTCTCCGCCAACGGGATTCTCGGTGAGGTGATCTGCTATGGCTTGCCCCTTGTTTGCTTTCTGAGTCAAGTAAACTATGTCGAATTCACTCAGCAAGATTTGCCACTTGGCGAGCTTGCCAGTGGGCATGGGCTTCTGAAAGATGTACTTCAGCAGGTCCATCCTGGATATGAGATAAGTAGTGTAGGCACAGAAATAATGCCTCAATTTCTGAGCACCCAAGTCAGAGCACAACAGGTGCACTCCAATAAAGAATATCGGGCCTCGTACGGGGTGAACTTCTTACTGAGATAGTAGATGGCTTGATCCTTCCTCCCCGTTTCATCATGCTGTCCCAAAACACAACCGAATGCCCCATCCAAAACCGCGAGGTAAAGCAATAGAGGCCTCCCTGGCTCGAGCGGAACCAAGACTGGCGGCGTTGACAGGTATTCCTTGATTCTGTCGAAGGCTTTGTGACAATCGTCAGTCCACTTAGTTGCAGCGTCTTTCTTCAACATCTTAAAGATGGGTTCACAAATGACTGTGGACTGAGCTATGAACCGACTGATATAGTTGAGCCTCCCTAGGAAACTCATTACGTCCTTCTTGTTCTTTGGCGGTGGCAATTCTTGAATGGCTTTGACCTTTGATGGGTTCAATTCTATTCCTCGACGACTCACGATGAAACCTAGTAATTTTCCAGCAGGAACCCCGAATGTACACTTGGCGGGATTCAGTTTCAGATTGTACCTCCTTAATCTGTTAAAGAACTTTCTCAAGTCTTCCGTATGATCAGTGGCCTTCTTGGATTTGACGATGATGTCGTCCACATATACTTCAATCTCCTTGTGTATCATGTCATGAAAGATAGTAGTCATGGCTCTCATATAGGTGGCGCCAGCATTCTTTAACCCAAACGGCATCATTTTGTAACAATACATCCCCCATGGCGTGATGAAAGCCGTTTTCTCTGCATCTTCCTCGTCCATCCATATCTAATGGTATCCGGCGAAACAATCAACAAAAGACTGCAACTCATGCTTGGCGCAGTTGTCGATGAGAATGTGTATGTTTGGCAAGGGGAAGTCATCTTTGGGACTGGCCCGGATAAGATCCCGGTAGTCGACACAGATTCTAACCTTCCCGTCCTTCTTTGGTATCAGCACGATATTGGCTAACCATGTTGGATATTCCACTACCCTCAGAACCTTGGCTTTGACTTGCTTAGTAACCTCTTCTTTGATTTTCAAACTCATGTCGGGTTTGAATTTCCTGAGCTTCTGTTTTACCGGCGGACAGGTTGGATCTGTTGGCAGTTTGTGAGCTACAATGGACGTGCTGAGACCAGTCATATCATCATACGACCAGGCGAATATATCCTCATATTCCCTTAAAAATTCCGTATATTCTCCTTTTTCTAATGGTGATAGGTGAACACCGATGCGAGTTTCTTTGACATTTTCTGTATCTCCCAAATTAACGACCTCAGTTTCTTCCAGGTTAGACTTAGGTCTATTCTAAAAATTCTCAACTTCTCTGACGACCACTTCAGGTATCTCATCTTCGTCCGAGTCTATGTCCTTTTGTTGCGTTGTTTCGTTGCAAGTCACAATCGTTGGTTCATCATCAAGGTAAGTAATAGTAGTGCTGTGTAAAAATAGAGTAAATGATGGAAAAATAATAAGAGCAAGATATATATGATAAACTTAAATGCTTTGATTAAATTGTTTGAAACATCGGAGCTCTTTTCGAAATTAAAGACAATGCGGAAAGGAAATCAACTAGTAAAGTAAGCTAAAAATGAGATGCATGGTGCTTTTGTTTAGCCTTGCTACCCCGAAGCCTTCCGGGCCCTGACGGTCCTAATTGACCAATTGCTGAGGCGGTCTCCTTGGTTCACAGCTTGTATGGAAGGGCCTTCCTCCCCTTCCTCCTCGAAAAGAACACAGCAGTCCATATTATCATCCTCCAGAAACAGATTCTTCATGGCTGCCAACGCTTCGTCTTTCTCTAACCCATATATAGTATCTGCCGGTTGGAAGGTTTGCTCCAGGCTGGGTATCGAAAGCTCCAATGGATAGTAGGGACCGCGCCATGGTGGCGACCAGCTCTGGAATTCTTCCCAAGTATAACCGTACCCTAAGCCAAATGTAGTACCATGCTTCTTTAGTATGATGGGCTCAGCGATCCCCTGAAGATTTTTATCGAGTCCCTTTCCAGGCTCGTACCCACACCAATTCAGGATACTTTCGATCTTGTTGTCCCACCACTTATCCTTATCCACAGCGTTGACCCTTTTGTTGTGGTGGTATGTTTCTCCGCCTATTCTCCTTCTGCCCCCGATCATCGGGATGGTCTGGCGACTATATATGGGGTTACTACCATCCCCATGAATAATCACCTCTTGGTGATTCCATTCGAACTTCACCGCCTGATGCAGGGTCGATGCTACGGCTCCAGCAGCGTGGATCCAGGGCCGTCCTAACAGCAGATTGTAGGATGCCGGGACGTCTATTACTTGGAAGTCGACATCGAACCATGTTGGCCCCATTTGTAAGCATAGGCTGATTTCTCCAATAGTAGATCTCTGGGACCTATCGGAGGCCTTGACATTGATAGCCCCATCTTTGATTTCGTGCAGGCTTTTTCCCAAGGTTCTGAGAGTTATCAGCGGACAGATGTTGAGGCTGGATCCTCCATCGATCAGGACTCTAGTGATGAAATAATCTTCGCATTGTATGGTGATGTGCAGTGCCTTGTTGTGGCTCAAACCTTCCGGCGGCAGCTCATCTTCGTGGAAGGTTATTTTATGGCTCTCCAGCACTTGCCCTACCATATTCGCCATTTCACCCCCGATTATATTGTTGGGCACATAAGCTTCGCTCAGTATCTTCATCAGGGCATTCTTGTGAGCGTCAGAACTCTGTAGAAGAGCTAGGATAGAGATCTGTGCTGGTGTTTTGTTCAATTGTTCAGCGACCGAGTACTCCTTAGCCTGTATTTTCCTCCAAAGATCGTCAGGCCCAGTTTCGATAGGCCGTCCTGGGGCTTGCTTACTGGACTCGGCTAAGTGTTCTGGGGTGTAAACCCTCCCTGTTCTGGTCATTCCTTGCGCAGCAATTGTTTCTCCTGTCTTGGTCTTTCCTTTCCTCCTAGCTTCGGCAGTGTAATCCCATGGTATGGCATTTGAGTGGAATGGTGTTATGTCTGACATTGCCACAGGAATAGGTACCCTTGGGGGTAACACAACAACTTCAAAGGGTGCAGGTGCTTTTGGAACTCCAAATTCAACCTCAATTGGCCCGAGCGCCTTTGCAGAAGGAGGCGCTTCAAATTCGAGAGGTATAGACATGTTTACTTCATCGTCCCTGGAGGGCTGATTCTGCACAACAATTGGGTTAAGTGTAACTGCCGGTTTCTTTGGTTCATCCTCCTCAGCAATCAAACCTATCGACCCTTTGGGGTCCCAATCATCTTCGATCTCGATCATGTGAATGTCTCCACCTTTGTGGTCAGGCAGAGGGTTGTTACGAACATTAGGAGCAGGCTCCTTTGCTACTATGACCTTATTGTCGATCAGGGTTTGAATCTTGTCCTTCAATGAGCGACACTCGTCAAGGGTGTGCCCCTTCATGCCGGAATGATACGCACAGGTCTTATTGGGATTGACCCACTGGGAGGGATTTTCTGGAGTTTTGGCTGGGATAGGAGTGACGTAACCAGCAGCTTTAAGTCTCTCGTATAGCTGGTCAATTGGTTCAGCGATGGCTGCGTATTGTCTGGGAGGTTTGCGGTTAAAATTTAGCCTGGGTCTAGGGAAATTTTGACGGGTGGGAGGTGATTGGTAGTGAGAGGGTTGAGCGTTATAAGCTTGATAAACAGGTGCTGGTTGAGAGTATCTGGGTGAAGTGGGTTGGTATGTGAGAGGTGGAGAGGATTAGAAACGGGATGGATTTGAGGGTGCGGGTGCTTGGTAATTCGGGATAGGCTGATATGTAAGTGGAGGTGATGGGTAGGTGTGGTATTTTAGTGGTGATTTGGCTCCCTGTGCGACCATTACGGCACTCACATCTTTCTTCTTGGACGTGCCACCGGACTGTAAAGCCTTATTGGTGGCCTGTAATGCTTCAAGATTAGTAACCATACCATTCTTAATGCCTTCTTCGATTCTTTCTCCCAGTTTGATGATATCGGAGAACTTCTGACCCTCGATTAGCATCAACCTCTCGTAATATTGGGGATCTTGAGCCCAGACGAAGAACCTGTTCATCTGTTCATCTTCTAGGGCCGGCCTGACCTTTGCAGCTTCTGACCTCCAACGAGTAGCATACTCGCGGAATGTTTCGGTAGATTTCTTCTTCAAATTCTGGATGTAGAACACATCCGGTGCATTCTCTGTATTGAGTCGGAATCTATCCATGAAATCCGAGGCCATGCCTACCCAGTTTGTCCATTTCTTGGGGTCCTGGCTGATGTACCAGGATAAAGCATCCCCCTTCAGACTTCTCATGAAGAGCTTCATACGGATCTTCTCATCCTTTCCGACTTCGACCAGCTTATCGCAATATGTCCTCAGGTGGACCCTGGGATCTCCTGTTCCATCGAACATTTCAAACTTGGGAGGTTTGTACCCCTCCGGAAGTTCAACATCTGGCTGAATGCAGAGGTCTTCATAATTTAACCCCTCGATACCTTTGTTACCTTCCACGCCCTGAACTCGGCTGGTCAATTTCTTGAGTTCTGCTGCTAAGTTCATGATAAAGGAGTCTTTGTCATCAGACTCAGGTGCACTTGAGATTGGTTGAGTATAATGGGTACAGTATCCACGTAAATAGGAGTGTTGTAGAGATGGTCATTTGTGGTGTTCAGTGGATCGGGAATGAGTAGTGGAGTGTTGTTCGGAGTGTGGCATGCATTGCAGTGTTGGGTATGAGTAGGTTGTATCTGTGGTTGTGGGGTGTTTTGTGGAGGTACGGGGTTCTGGGTGTTGACATCAGGAGCGGTGAGAGAAAATGACAGGTTCGCCAAGTTCCGAACCTGCACCAGTTCTTCTTGGAACTTTAATAATTTTTGCTCAAGTTGGGTAGCAGTTTCCTTAGCAACCGGGGTACCCTGAGGAACCTCAATTTCCTTTCTGGCGCTCGGATCTCCCATTCTGCCTTTGTTCATGTTCCGGATAGGACTCGGAGGAGGTGGAGGGGCCTTGGATCTTGTGGAGTATGATGATGATGCTAGAATGCACGAACTTAACCTTTGGGGAGGGGAATAAAAAATAAAAGAAAAACAAAAGGTAACAAGTTAGTGCAGGTTATGAGGAAAAAATATTGCAGTATTTAAATACATTGTGCAAGAATATAAATCGCGTCCTAAGTTGGGTGCCTCGTTGTGCCTGAGGTAGGCCTAGCGACAAGTTGATTTGGAGAACTTATAATGCTAAATGCCTCATTTTATTGATAAAAATAAGATGAATCCCAAAACGACGCTTAAAATAAAGTAAAATGTCACTAATGGCCATTGGCCTCATTACATTTTAAAGAGAAAAAAGAAAAGAGACTCCTAACTACTTGGTCCCAGAAGGACCTTCCCCTGGTTGAATGCTCTCGTTGATCAAATTCTCCAGCTCGCGTAGGTTCACCAGCAAAAATGCCTTTGCCAGGCGTTCTCCTTCGTTTCCCTCAGCGTTCTTGCAGTCGGTGACTCTTTTTCTTACTTTTCCTTCCAATTCCAGCAGACTGTATTCCAGATATTCCAGATTTTCGCTAGCCTTGGTGACCCTCTCTTTCCATTCATTGATTTGGTCACTTAATGGGAGATTCCTCCACCAGGTCAGCAAGAGTGAGGGTATACTGACCATACCAAAGTCGGGGACCTTGTTCACCATTTTCTGCAAAACAAAAGGGTTAAGACCATAGCCCCCCCACCGGACTCGACTATTTAAACCAATAATTAGCATAAAAGCATTTAGTTCTCCAAATAAATGCACAGAATATGGTGGCGTCCGTTTGGGTTTCAAGGAAACCCAGTGGACTTTGGACAAGGCTATCTTAAAGAGTCATTATGTGGACAACATAACTGACTCGACTAGGTTTGACAGTGATGCATGCACAGTTAAACAGAATAAGGTTTCTATGGGGTATTAGACCGGTACCCTTGAGCGGACAACTCAAGAGGGAAAGGCACGGAACCGTCGACTGCACCGCTGATCGACTGGTTTTACCGCAAATACGCCTTTGCCAAATTTAGGGGTGATAATATCGGAAGGGCGCAACCACTCATTATAAGCGTTGCTATGGCATTTGTTTGGCACGAATGAAATATGATGTTTAAGATGCAATTTACAAGAATGAAACAAATTGAGATGTATTTTCACGTTCATACAATAAAGTTTACAATAATTGCTCAAAAATTACAACGGTATTGATGGAAAACGGTAAATGAAAGTAATTAAAGAAAAAGAAACAAAAGAAATAAGTCAGTTTCAAATAAAGGCATTAAACAAAAGCAATAAAAGAAGGCAATAAAAGTCACATATAGCATGCAATGGTAAAAGCCTAAAGAATCCCCAGCAGAGTCGCCATGCTGTCGATGCCCCCTTTTTCCTCGCGAAATCGGGTTTACGACATTCAGGAAAGACAACTCTATTCCCGTTTTGGAATTGGGTTTTGGATTTGGAGAGTCGCCACCTAATGATTATAGTGCATTAGGACACTTTAAGAAAAGAATTTGAGATGAAAACCAGAGTTTGGGTAAGGGCTAGAAATTATCTTGAGGGGAAGGTATTAGCCACCCCCCAAGATCCACTAGTGTGGTTTCGGCCATGCTACAATTGTGACTTTAAATGCAAACAACAAGTAGACAAGCAAGCATTGCAAATACGATGAAACCACTCACATAACAATTGCAAATAAAAAGCACAAAAGGAATTAAAAGTGCTGAAATCTGGAAGGAAGTAGTTTTATAATCACAGAAAGGTGTGAGAGAAAAGAAGGGGTCAAATAATTGATGCAAGCAACTTAAAAGAAGTAAAAGAAGCGGAAGTTAAAAATTGGACAGCTTTTAAAATTCTGAAAATAACAAACTAATAAAGAGGGAGGGGGGTCCTAGGTTTATATATCACATGGATCATTTACACAACACCGGTATCCAATTGTACGCGTAGTGTTATCGTGCGATCATCATCTCCATGTCTACCCTTCCCACCCCGTTAAGGTATTAAAGCGCGGAATGGTATTGTTACTTATTGCATGCTATTACCCGCCCCAATCCTATCAGTCCCAGAGGCAAATGGACTACTAATCCTAAAGGGAAAGGGGTTTGGGGCTTTTAGAAGTTTTCAAAGGACAAAATGCTAAGGCGTCAACCAAAACACATAAGTGCAAATAGAGGGAATCAGGCAAGCAAACAGGGCTCAAATATGCCTCCATAAACCAGCAAAAGTCATAGAGTTTAGCATGTCTTACACGTACTGTTTTTGGTCTTAATTAAATAAAGCGACGAGTGGACTGGTTCAACACATATTTTTAGGCGAAAAAGTCTACATTAGGCTTACTCGAATGCAGTTGACTAAAACCGATCTGATTGTTAATCCTCTAAGTGTTGGTTAGAAATAGGCGTGATGTATACTGATTTTAGAAAAAGATACATACTGAAAAGGGGTTACCAATTTTAACAGGACATTACGAGTTCAGCAGTTAATATTACCTCTATTCAGATTCGAGATTTCCTATAGGCATGCTTTCTATATGTATGCTGATTTGGACACCTTTTGGACGTTAACAAAGGTCCTAGGAACATGGTATCTATATGCAGCTCTTGTTATTAAACCTACAAACTGTTTGCCTAGTGATGTTTATAAATACAGAATGCTGTAGTCTATAGACCGTATTTTATAGAACAATAGGAAGTTAATCGTGTAGGTAGGGTATCTATGCGCGGAGACGCAAAAATTATGAGTGAATCCCATAGGCATGATTTCTAGGTATGAGCTTGAAGAAGTTAAAAGTTAACCTATAGGCATGATATCTAGGCGTATTTGCAGAAATTAAAAGTTAACCCTATAGGCATGATATCTAGGTGTGAAATTGCAGAAATTAAGAGTTAACCCTATAGGCATGATATCTAGGTGTGAAATTGCAGAAATTATAACAAACTCCTATAGGCATGATCTCTAGGTATATTTGCAAAAATTATAACAAACTCCTATAGGCATGATCTCTACCCTTGATGCATAAAAATAAATCCCAACCCCCCTTTTTACTAAAGTTCCCCGAGCTTCTACAAGTTATTACAACCTAAAAGAAATGAACTGGAATTAAAAAAATACATCAGAAATCCTCAGCTACATACGAGCAGCCTAATCCAGACTTGAGGCCTAATAATATGAGATTGAGCCACTTCCGAGATTCATATTTCCAAGCCTTCCCTCATCTAGGGTGTTTCAGAGATCCAAGGGATTTCAGGAACCCCAGGCAGTGCATACACCCAAGATGTTAATCAGAAATTGAGTTGTGCAGTGTGGAAGGGCTAGCCCTTATGTGTCCGAGTTCAGAGGGAGCTCAAGGGTCCCAAGGCAAGGCTCACACAAGAGAGGCAGAACTTAAGTTCTAAGAATGAGTGTAAGTGCAACAGAAAGGGTAGGGGGCTACCCAGGCAGGCTGGTGGTCATGCCCAGCCACAAAATAGAATGGCACACCCCTGACCAAACCTGTTGATCAAGCATTTAGAGAGTAAAGACCTACTGGAGGTCAAGCCATGGCCTGAACAATAATTAGAAATACTGGCAGGCTAAGGCTGTTACTCAGCACACACAATAAGGGAGTGGCGATGGGAAATTGAGGGCCCAAAGGGGTCCAGTTCATATCCATGGACAATGATTTCAGACATTGCCATGTTTCTGAACCATAACTTAAAGCATATAAAGGGGTATGGGGGTTTGTTCATAAGGTAGCAAATAAACAACACACGACTGACAGAATGCACACATAGATAAACTTTAAATTGCAAGGGAAAGGGAACATATTACAGCATGCTGATAACACATCTTGATTGCAGAAAACATGAGTAGAAGTGCACAAGAATGAAAAACATGTTGTTGTTGAAGCTTGTAAATTAACTAGGACATACCAGTAGTGAAGCAAAGTGCAGAAAAATAGAGCAAACAAGAATCCACAGTATAGCCTTGGCTTCCAGCCAGCTAGACAAAGCAACAACACAAGTAGCAGAAAGAGAGAGAGAGTTTTTAAGTGTAAAAGTGATTTTTGAACTCAGATTGTTCGTGTGTGTTCGAAAGAGAAGAGTGTAGGTATTTATAGCTTTGAAAACGAGTGGAGAATAAGGTAATAGGCAAAGTTTTAACACAAATATGGAAACAATCACAAGTCAGAATCAATTAACACAAGACTTCCCTTTAATCAAGGGATTATTGTTCAAACGGATACTAACAGGGTCAAGATAAGGAAAGAAAATCAGTCTTTAAGCAGAATGGTTGTAGCCATAAAAGGAGCAGTAAAATCATACAATAGGTGTTTAAGTCTAAGTACAGGAATGTAATTATTTTTGGAAAGGATCTGGTAAGGCCAAACAAAGAGAAAGAATCAATTACCCCTTAACAGGCGAGTAAAAATCAGAATTTCACAAAGGAAAAGTTTTGAAAATCAATCACGAGTTTGAGAATCAATCACAGAAGGGACTCAGTACATAAATGAAGTGCACAAGTAATAGACATGTGAGGCCAAGTTATGGCAAAATAACAGCATGTATTAGTAACTAAAAAGAAGACATTCGAAGCATGATAGTCAAGTTTCAGTGTTTAACAATAGAGAAGAAGATCAGAAGCATGCAAAGAGTTGAGTGGAAACCATAGTTGAGTTTGATAGGTAGTAAGAACTCAGAACCAAAAGAGTCACATGAAGAAAAGAGAATTGAAGCACATTGCAATTTCAACAGACGAGTTGCACAAACAATTTCAAAGAAATCGAATAGTCCCCAAAGAACTTTGGTTTTGAAAATCAATCGAGTTTAGAGGAGATAAGCAGATAAACAAATAAATAGATTCAGAGTCTCGGATAAACCTAAAAAATTAGGGCTTTCACTATGCTAACTCAAATATAGAAGAAAGGTAAATCAAACGAATATTAACAAACAGACTAAGAAACTCGAACAAAATCCCAAAAAATTAGGGTTTTCAACATGCTAACTCAGATAGAAAACAACACAAACAAAACACAGTAAAACTTGTCGAGAATCAGAGAAGAGATTCGAAATAACTTAACATGAAACCCTAGTTGAAGCAAAAAATTAAAGAGACTCGAGAAAAATGCATAGAAGGTTCACACACACATAGATCCGGAGCAGATCTAGAAATAAATCGAAGGAACCTTAGAGATTAGGGTTTCGTAAGAAACCCAGGTGATGAGAAAGGCTTTTGAAACCATCGATCTGAGCAGGAAAGTCGAAGGTCGAACTCGAATAGCCATGACTGGCCGGACAAAGGTTGAAGACGACCGGAGAACAGTCATCGAGCAAAAGGCTTGGTCAGAACCCTTCAAGATCTGGTCATAGGACCTTTAGAAAATGAGCACGCAGAAGCCATGGGAGGCCAGTATAGGCTTCCGATGAGCCTGAGAAGCCATAGATTAGGGTTTCAGTGAGAGGCGGCGGCTAGGGTTTGAGGTGAGTTGAGAGAGAGTTGAGAGAGGAGGGAATTCAGAGGCGGCGGTCGAGAAAAAATGAGGTAGGGTTGGGTGTGTTTGGTAAAATTAAAAAGGAAAGAATGAAGGGTGGCCGCTGATCATTTAGATCAACGGCCTAGATTGAATGGCAGCCGGGCGGATTGGATAAATGGGTCAGGGGTTGGGTTAATTTGAAATTGGGTTAGTTGGGGTTGCCAAATTGGTTATAATTGAAATGCAATTGAGGCCAAATCGTAAATAGCCAATTTTCCCTTTAAAATTTTTTATAAAATAGTAATACAGATTTTAAGAGCAAATTAAAAGTACTGGGTAAATGAATATTATATAAGTATTAATTTAAAAATACTGGGATTAATTTTATAAACATAAAACGCTATAAATTACAAGATAGGCTATAATTGCAATTATATGCAATTTAGCTTTTAAAATACCAAACAAATTTGTAAAAATATGCAAAAATTACCTTAATTATATTTTGGTGCAAATGTGAGAATAAAATGAATTATTCGCCAAAAATAATAATTTTGGAAATAATTATTGGATTTTGTTTTATTAAAATAGGCAACAAATTGGTTTTAAAAATCATAAAAATGCCAAAATTCTTGGGTGTGCTTATATATGCACCAATATGCTATTTTGGAAATATTTGGGTATAAAAAATACTTAGGGAAAAATTGGGTATCAACATCAACGCAGCAGTGTTTGCAGCATGAGTTCAACACCATCGAATGAAGTGTGAGGACTTTTTGCGGCCACATCAAAGAAATTTGGGCTTGTAACATAGTCTTCCACCATGTTGTCACCAAGCACATCATCATACAACTCATTGACACCCAACTGCAATTATTTTTAAAAATAAAAAAATAATAACTTTAGTGTTCAAAAAAGGAGGAAAAGGGAGTAAATTGGAAGGAAATAATATTTACTCGTTTCTCCAATTCATACAACAATATCATTGAGCTAGGGTCACCCTCTACGAAAAATCCAATATCGATACTATGAGCGTCCAAGTCAGCAAACTCACTATAGCTCGTGTCATTAGCATTCTTCTTTGAACGATTCCAATGTATGTCGTGACTAACATCACTCTTGTTCGAATTGGAAGTCGCACTAACATTCACAATCTCATTGGGCAAAGTAGAAGGTTGAGTCCTTTCCTCGTTTGTTGGCATGACACTAGTTGTCTTAGTAACATCTTTGTTTGGTGAAGTACGAGGGGCTTTCCTTTTGCAAGGATATCTTGTCACCTCAACAGTGGCAGCAGTTGTCTTGGAAGTCAACAAAACATGTTTAGCTCCCTTGTCCACACGGGCATCCCCGCCCATCGAAGGGTAGACTTGGATAAGACCTTGGTGCTTTGCAAAGGATCTTTCAATATTAACTTGGACTTGGAAGACCCTTCGTGAGTGTTCTTTTGATGTTGATCATCTTTGGACGATGAAGGAATATCATCTTTCCTTGGAACTTTCAAAATGATGTGAGTACTTTGTCAGGAAGAGTGCACCCGACGAGCTGACCACCAATCTGCATACTCACGACTCATTAGAGGCCCCTCTTCTGATGGACGCGTAAGGACAATAACCTTAGAAGAACCTCCAATACGAAAACAAGAGTCCCAAAATTGCACTAGCATTTTCAGTGAGCCGTCATAAGGTTGCTCTGTGAGATTTCTAGGAACGTCTTGACAAAATTCAAATTGACGACTAAACCTATGAGGGCTATAAGATTCCACAATATGACTGTCATCATGCCTAAGGGTGATGAAGTTGGAGCGAAGGCTTATAAAAAAGTCACTCCAAGAATTCGATTGTTCGTCACGATCGGTAAGATGCAATTCCCTCCCTTGTAGCATGGCCAAATGGTGCAGTTGTCGCATACTAACTTGTTGAAACAACTCGCGAGCATTACTAAGGTCAAAATGCTTGTCCATCTTCTTGCAAAAAACCTTGCACATTTGCGGACCTCGTTGTGGACGCTTAACACGATAGTAGGTGTCAAAATATGCTCCTATCCATCCTTATACGTAATGAATAGGAAAAAGTGCTTTGTAAGCGCCCAAATCTTGAGAAGTGGAGATCTCCTTCAAGCCATGTAGATATTTACAAGGACTGTAACCGCCAAGGAAAGCTTCTCCATGAGCCATTAAATTCGCGATTTTGAAGACACTAGCACGAATGTAGTCGATCTTCTTGTTGGGGAACACAAATTTGCAAAGCCAACATGCAAGGAAAGTCGCAACTAAGTCTCATCTCTAAGTGAGTCCTCCACGCCAAGCTCACCAAAGGGGGCATTCTCCTCGTCGGTTCGTGGTATGAAGCTCGCGTCAATATTTCCATAAGGATTCTGATTCAACTTTGGCCTTGTAATCTGATTCCTTGATGACTTTTGGAGGCTTGGAATACCTACTCGGACCTCGAAACCAGAACTCCACCCAATCACGAATGAGACCTTGTGGACATCATCCTTCATGAGTTTGTAGAATGCCGAGAACAGGTGCAGCCAACTTCTTGGGAGGAAAGGTTTTCCTTGATCGTCCGCTCATGTCAACTCTTTAGCTGAGGGGATAACTTCGTCGTAGAAGGACTCATGCACCGGAAGCCCTCCGATTGCTTGCAAGTCCCACCAAAAGATGGAGAGTTCACCAATAGAGGTAGAAATTTTGTTGGTAAATGGACACCAAAGCTCGCAAAAGGCACGAAGGACATTCTCATTGTAGTCATATGTGAACAACGAAGCAAAGATGGCATCATAGACCTTGATGCCATCCAAAGTCAACTTGTTGCGGGCAAGAACATCTTCTACCCACTCCCAATATTTGGACGTATAGCAATCTTCACCAAAGCCGGAAGGAGGAACACTCCAAGTGGCGAGACGTCCATCGTGATCACGATGAGGAGGACTAGCAGACGCGACCTTTTAATGGGTGGAGGACTTTAAAAGTAGGACCTTCATGTTGGTTGCTTTGTCCGAAAATATTTCCAATGCATTCTTCATCTCTCTAGTCGACCATTCTGCAAGATCACGGGAGGCGTCAAGCGGCTTCTTAGTGAGCGTGAAAGCACCTATCACCGGAGGATGAACTTTTAAAGCGAGAACTTGAGCGCGCGGATTCTTCTTGTCGCTAATAATCTCAAGGTGTGGATATGGTGTATTGTGGTCGATAAAATTCATCCTTGCCGATGGAATTCACAGTCCGATGTGCTGATCCAAGAGTCTGAAAAAAGAAAAAGGAAGAATCTAAGAAAACCAGCAAAACCGAAAGAGGCAATATGTCACAATGTATTGCCTTAATTAGAGAAAATATATGGGAAGATATCGTCATATTCTGATTATGATTTTTATCTATGTCGTAGTTCCGGAAGTCTATTTTCCATAGCCACAAACCGCTCATGATTTCGACATTCCTACACCAAGATATGATTTTTTTGGTTAAGACGCGCAAAGCTGAAGTGTCGAGCGCGACAGAACTTGAACCAAGTTTAGGAAGCTCACCTGGGATGATACAATGCGAATATAAATTCCAATTTTTGATATGTTGTACCACTCCAAGTCTAGTTTGTGTACCGCAAACTGCTCATGATTTCAACATTTCTACTCCAAGATATAATTTTTCTGGTTAAGCTGCGCAAAGCTGAATGTCGTGCGCGACAAAACTTGAACCAGGTTTAGGAACCTCACCGGGGATGATACAATGCAAATTTAAATTCAAATTTTTGATATGTTGCAGTGTAAGTCCCCATAAAATTTCTCCTAAAACTCGAGGTTCTGTGGCGCCGAGGTAGGCTGATGTGTTTGGTGAGTTAAAGGAAAATGTTGGCAAAAAAAAGACATTTCTGCGGCCCACTATGCGGCCGCAGAATCACTCAGCCCGCGGAGTGAGGCAGAAACTTGAGCAAAAATTGTGGACCATTATGAGGCCACAGAATTACTTTGCGAGCCGCAGTTTGCATCACATAATCGACGTGAGGAATTCTGGGAAGATATTCTGCAGCCCATTTTGCGACCACAGAATCGATATGCGGACCGTGGAACATCCGTACACCCAGGCAGAGGTGCCCAGTTCCGGAGGGCCATTTCGCGGACAGTAGAAGTTATGCGGGCGCATATGCAACCGCAGATCCCGTTTCGGAGCTTCTTTTTTTGGTGTTTATAACCCGACCCTATTTCGTTATATAGACGTTGTGGACCATTTTTCTTGTATAAACCTGATATTTAGGGGTAAGAGAGTGCCCTATAGTGGGAGAGTGTTCTTCAACAATTTGTTATTCAATTCTTGCTCAAATCTTGAAAGATTAACAAGGAATACTCACTAGTTCTTCATCCTAGAGGTAAGATTCTACATCTAAACCCTAAATTTCAAATTGACTAGAAATGGGTAATTAGTAAGGTAATTATCGGGTATGGGAGTTCTTTATTTTGCATGCATGTATTATCAAGGGGTGTAGAAAGATTGTTGAGCTAAAATTAGTAAGGAATGAGTTGTGGGATGATGGAATCCTCCATAAAAGGACCTTAAAACCTTAATGCACACCTAGTGATCATCATCCTAATTTTGGTTCAACTTTCTATATTTCTAAAATAGATCGAAGTTGCTAAGAGTTCCGATATATTTTAGAGTTTAAGGAAGCTCAAGTGAGGTATGTTGGCTAAACTCTTCTCTTAGAATTGAACCCCACAATATCCATGTAAGTCCCGAGTTGCTCATTGTGAATCGATTAACCCGGATAAGCTGTGTCAAAAGACATCCATAATCAATATGTAATTCAAATGCTCTTGTTATGTTGTATGGGTCGCATATCTAAATGCCTTGACTTCACGTTATGTTGTAAGTGAAAGCGAATGACAATTGTGTAAGAAATTCTTAATGCGCCTAAGACTCCTATTTGCTCATACGTGTGCTTAAATGTCTTGAATAGAAATGTCTTGTTGTTGGAAAGTGCACGATGATGGTTGAAAGTAAAAAAAAGTGTGCATGAAATACGAAACACGAAATGTGAAATATGAAGCACGGCCAACGTGCCAAGAGAAATAATATAATTGTGACCACTAGTGCCAATAAAATGAAGAGATATGCAAGAAGTATGAAATGGGACGATTGATAGAAAAGGATGATGCCTCAGATGAGACGGCCTAGCCGATCGGGTCGTGATCAAACACCATGCCGCACACATGGTGGTGATTGTGCTGGAAATTATAGCTTAAATCAGAATTGTGATTGCGATTGTGATTGTGGTTGATGTCTCACATGAGACGACCTAGCCGATCAGGTCGTGATCGGACGCCATGACGCACATGGTGGTGACTTTGTCAGAAATTGTAGTTGAAATTGTGATTTTGTTGATGTCTCACATGAGATGGCCTAGCTGATCGGATCGTGATCGGACGCCATGCCGCAACATGGTAGTGACTGTATTGGAGATTGTACTTGAAATTGTGATTGTGGTTGATGTCTCACATGAGACGGCCTAGCCGATCGGGTCGCGATCGAACGCCATTCCGCACACATGGTGGTGACTGTGTTGGAAATTATAATTGAAATAGTGAACAGTGGTATATCGGTACTAAAGATTTCCAACTTAAAATATGAAAATTTACTTGAAAACTCATCTTATTCCTAATTTGATATTTGGTAATTGTTTGAGGCTTTAACTGATATTATGATTCTCATTACTTGCATTACTCCTCGTTCTTTTGAGAGGGTGTTTAGTCATACATACTAGTACTATTCGACAGTACTCACATCCCTTTTGTAGGGGGCGCTGCATCTTTAATATGTTAGTTTGATAGTTAAATAGTAGTAAATAACCCTAATCCCATATGTATTAGGAGTAGGACATGTATTATATATATAGGGCTCATTGTATCATTGTCAATCATTGATCAATAAGAATATTTTCTCCCGTGCTTCTCACGTGGTATCAGAGCATTGGTGAGATAATTATCATCGTGCGTCATTCCAACGACATCCGGGAAGAAAACAGTCGTCACCGTGCAATTTTCCGGTGACCTAAGTAACTGTTTGCATTAAAGTCATTATTTATCAGTGTTGTGAACAAACAAACACCACCACAAGGTTCGCCGTAGCCCCACGACCAAATCCTAAAAAAACCCGCCGGAAAACTCATTGCCACGCGCCCTTACGCGCCGGGCAGAGTAAAGATTTTCCAGCGAGATCTGTGCACGCGCCGGGCGCGTGAGACCCCTTCCAGCCATTTTTCGACGAACTTCCTTCAGGAAAGGTCACTCACACATCAATTCCGAGTCGACCAGTGCTATCCCTGACAAATTTCGACAACTTTGGAATTTTCCGGCGAGCTACAGTGTTTTCGGCCAGATTTTGGAGAAATTT
This sequence comes from Nicotiana attenuata, assembly GCF_001879085.1. NCBI lineage: Eukaryota > Viridiplantae > Streptophyta > Magnoliopsida > Solanales > Solanaceae > Nicotiana > Nicotiana attenuata. Next base: position 42,317 of record NW_017673849.1, read on the forward strand.
TCTTTTGAACAGTGTAATCGTCTTGCTTTTCCGAGACTACCCATCAAGTTTACATCAGATTCCGACGACTTTTTTATTTTCCGACGAGCTACAGTGTTTCCGATGAACAGTAACAGTGAAACAGTGACTTCCAAACAATTTTCTGACCTTTTCCGGCTTAAACATTATAATGTCATTCTTATTAGAAGCCTTAGACTCACAATTCGTTGGATCGAATGCATTAAATCCAATCCAGATGGTTTCTTTACCGGATTATATTGAGTTCCTTCAGTACAAAGCACGTAAACAGACATCTTCAGGATTAGCCTCCGTTGTTCCAACAAATAGTAGCATGACTGGTGTCTCCCAATCTTCACCTTCTGAGTCTTGGGCCATTGATTCAGGTGCATTTGATCATATTTCTGGTAACAAATCTCTTTTCACTAGTATGTCATATTCTCAATCTCTTCCAACAGTCACAATGGCCAATGGGTCTCAAGCCATGGCAACTGCAATAGGTCAAGCAAGTTCACTTCCTTCCTTACCTTTAGACTCAGTTTTTTATGTTCCTGGTAGTCCTTTTAATCTCATAGCCGTTAGTCGCTTAGACAAATCACTTAAATCTGCTGTTTTATTTATTGATGACCTTGTTTTTATACAGGAACGCAGTAGAGGGCGGATCATTGGTACCGGACATGAATCAGATGGACTTTATCACCTTATCCTTGCAAAATCACATGGACTCGCATCTTGTCTTCCTCCAATAACTTGTCCCGTTACTGATTCACCAGATTTATTACATAAACGGTTAGGACATCCCAGTTTGTCAAAACTTCAGAAAATGGTACCTGGCTTATCTCACTTGTCCACTCTAGAGTGTCAGTCGTGTCAGCTCGGTATGCATATCCACTCCCATTTCTCGCGCCGTCTTGATAATCGAGCAGAGTCGCCTTTTACTTAGTCCATTCAGATGTTTGGGGTCCTAGTCGGGTTAGTTCTACCTTAGGAT
>NW_017673849.1:43717-45862 GCF_001879085.1 Nicotiana attenuata
CAAAATCAAGTTCCATTCTCTGTCCTGTTTCCCCACTTACCTTTGTTCGCTCTTTCTCTCCGTGTCTTTAGGAGTACGTGCTTTGTTCATGACCTTACTCCAGGAAAAGATAAGTTAGCTCCTCGTTCTCTTAAGTGCATATTTCTGGGTTACTCGAGAACGCAAAAGGGATATCGATGTTATTCTCCCGACCTTCAGCGATTTCTTATGTCTGCTGATGTTACCTTCTTTGAAACCCAATCATACTTCACAGGTCCAGTTAATCACTTAGATATTTCTGAGGTGCTACCCGTTCCTTCTTTTGGAGATTCAGTCCCTATCACCCATTCATCTTCCTCCATAGCTCCACCGCCTACAGTTTCAGTTGCAGCTCCACCACCTATAGCTCTAGTGTCACCACCGAGTCCAGTGCCACCACCTAGTCCAGTTCCACCAACTATAGCTCCAGTGCCACCACCTAGTCCAGTTCAACCTTCTACAACTCTACCACTCCTGACTTATCATCGTCGTCCGCCCCCAGCATCAGGACCAGCTGATTCACGTCCTGCACTTTACCCTGCTAATACTGCGAACTTGTCTCCTCTTAATCAACCAATTGCACTACGAAAAGGTATACGGTCCACGCTTAATCCTAATCCTCATTATATCGGTTTAAGTTACCATCGTCTCTCATCATCCCATTGTGCATTTGTGTCATCTTTGTCCTCTTTTTCCATCCCTAAGTCTACAGGTGAAGCACATCTCATCCCGGATGGCGACAGGCTATGATTGACGAGATGTCTGCTTTACATACGAGTGGTACTTGGGAGCTTGTTCCTCTTCCTTCGGGTAAATCGACTGTTGGTTGTCGTTGGGTGTATGCAGTCAAAGTTGGTCCAGATGGACAGGTTGATCGACTTAAGGCTCGTCTTGTTGCCAAAGGATATACTCAGATATTTGGACTCGATTACAGTGATACTTTCTCTCTCGTGGCTAAAATTGCATCAGTCCGCCTTTTTCTATCCATGGCTGTTGTTCGCCATTGGACTCTCTATCAGTTGGACATTAAGAATGCTTTTCTTCACGGTGACCTTGAGGATGAGGTTTATATGGAGCAACCACCTGGTTTTGTTGCTCAGGGGGAGTTTAGTGGCCTTGTATGTCGGTTGCGTCGGTCCCTCTATGGTCTAAAGCAGTCTCTTTGAGCCTGGTTTGGTAAGTTTAGCACAGTTATTCAGGAGTTTGGCATGACTCGTAGTGAAGCTGATCACTCTGTATTTTATCGACATTCTGCTTCAAATCTCTGTATTTATTTGGTTGTTTATGTTGACGACATTGTTATTACCGGCAATGATCAGGATGGTATTAGTAAGTTGAAGCAACATCTCTTTTAGCACTTTCAGACTAAGGATCTGGGCAGATTAAAGTATTTTCTGGGTATTGAGGTCGCTCAGTCCCGCTCAGGTATTGTGATCTCACAACGGAAGTATGCCTTAGATATTCTTGAGGAGACAGGAATGACAGGTTGTAGACCTGTTGACACTCCGATGGATCCGAATTCTAAACTTCTGCCAGGACAGGGGGAGCCTCTTAGCGATCCTGCAAGATATAGGCGGTTGGTTGGTACATTAAATTACCTCACAGTGACTAGACCGACATTTCCTTTCCTGTGAGTGTTGTGAGTCAGTTTATGGATTCTCCATGTGATAGTCATTGGGATGCGGTTGTCCGCATTCTTCGGTATATAAAATCAGCTCCAGGCAAAGGCTTATTGTTTGAGGATCGAGGCCATGAGCAGATCATTGGATACTCAGATGCTGATTGGGCATGATCACCTTCTGATAGACGTTCTACGTCTGGATATTGTGTCTTAGTAGGAGGCCATTTGGTGTCTTGGAAGAGCAAGAAACAGAATGTGGTTGCTTGGTCTAGTGCAGAAGCAGAATATCGAGCATTGGCTATGGCCACATGTGAGCTAATTTGGATCAAACAGTTGCTTAAGGAGTTAAAATTTGGTGTCAGATGGGACTTGTGTGTGATAATCAAGCCTGCTTCTATATTGTGTCCAATACACGTGTTCGTACTGTAGAGAACTAAACTAACATCGTAGATGTACTGTCACTTGTTTAGTAGAAAGAATACTACTCGGTACGGATATTAGTCGTA
>NW_017673849.1:45867-56018 GCF_001879085.1 Nicotiana attenuata
GAGATTGACTGTCACTTTGTTAGAGAAAAGATACTCTCGGGAGATATTGCTACAAATTTTGTGAAGTCGAATGATCAGCTTGCTGATATTTTCACCAAGTCCCTCACTGGTCCTCGTATTAGTTAAATATGTAACAAGCTCGGTACATATGATTTATATGCACCAGCTTGAGGGGGAGTGTTAGTTTGATAGTTAAATAGTAATAAATAACACTAATCCCATATGTATTAGGAGTAGGACATGTATTTATATATATAGGGCTCATTGTATCATTGTCAATAATTAATCAATAAGAATATTTTCTCCCGTGTTTCTCACATAATAGATACAGGTGGTTCCACAGCAGGCGGCATTGATCAGTGGTAGCGATACACTCTCTTTCCAGCTGACTTGGTGAGCCCTACTTCACTCGGGGTCATGTATCTTTTGTTCCTCACTTATTGCGTTTGAGGTATAGCCGGGGCTTGTTGCAGGCACTATCATTGTACTCTTTGTATTTATTATAGGCTCCGTAGACATAGTATGCGTTGTATATGGGTGTTGGAAAAGTCAAACAAGTTATGTTGTGTTTTGATCGCTTATTCCACTTCAGACCATTTGAATGTGTGTACTTTGGGACTTTAAAATGAAGTAACTAATGGCGACGAATTGGTATTGTATACTTGATATCCTTATCGGCTAATTAACGAAGATATGTATTCCCTTTATTTCATGAGTGAGTTTGGGTAGGAAGTATCTAATATGCTTGCTTGGTAGTCCTGTCTAGCCTCGTCACTACTTCGCCGGGGTTAGGCCAGGCACTTACTAGCACATGGAGTCGGTTGTACTGATGCTACACTCTGTGCATCTTTTTGCATAGATCCAGGAGCAGCTTTTGGGCCTCAGAAGTAGGATTTGATCGGGAGCTGACTTCAGTCCAGGGACTTTCGAGGTAGCCTAGCTGACGTCCGCAGGCCGGAGTCCCTTCTATGTTATTAGTTTGTTTTCCTTGTACCGAGACAAACATTGATGTACTTCTATTCAGACTTGTTTTTAGCACTCTTTAGTAGTTCGTGAGTTAGTGACACCGGATCTGGGTAGAGTTGTATTTAAACTTCCGCATTTGGTTTTCAGTTCTCTATGTTTTTAAGGCTTCCGCTTTTATTTAAATGACTCGTTTTATTTATATCGTTGAGATGTTATCAGAAAATGTTTTAATACTTGGCTTGCCTAGCTCCGGCAGTAGGCGCCATGACGACTCCTGACGGTGGGAAATCCGGGTGGTGACACTAGTACTCCGTGCTGTTTGAACTTTTAATTTATTTGAACCCCAGCGATTATTGGCTAAAAGATTGTGTATCTCGTGCCAAGGCATGATTATATATTGGACTTAATTTTATATTGTAAAGACTGCATTACCTTTACAACTGCTTATTGTTGTCTAATTAAGCTTCGAGTAAATTACACATTTGACTTTGGCTTCTGTTGGTCTGTTGATGTAGGAAATTTATTTAATCCCACATCGAGAGTGAAACAGAAAACAAGAAAAGAACACCAGGTATAACTCCAGCGAGTCGAGTAGAAGAAAAGCATACCTTTCTCGGCCTTTTGGCTAAGATCAAGTGTAGTATCTGTTCTTATCAGTTTAATATCTGATATGTGAGTCATCGACTCACAAGATATTAACTCTATTTTTTTAGGGGGAGAGACCATTACGGTAGCTTGCTATCGGGGCTCTTAGGTGTCGCCTTGGTGTTGCACTATTACCTTGGCCTGGCACGTCCCACCAATTCTAGTCCAACATTATTCAAAGTACGCACTCTAATGAACTTACTCTTGATTTGATACAGCGGAAAATCAAGAAACCTAGGCCAAAATAAGAAGAAAAAAAGAACTTCCTACACAAAAATCAGACAGTTAAGGCGTTTTTGTGGTTAGACAGATAGTTCTTCCAAGTCTATGATGTGCAGCCTCAGCAATTGTAACCTAAGCATTTGATTAATGGTTTTGAGCAAAAAATTAATGTCCTTTCCTCGGTAAAAATGTTTTATTAAATCAACAATGTACAATCTCGGATATGATATGATATTATGATATATATTCTAATACCTTCAGTCAGTCACACTGGTTTTCAAGGTTTATGTACAAGCTGGTTTAAGTTATGAAAAGAAAAAGAAAAAAACTAAAGAACACACACTAAGAAAAACATGAACTTTGGTGTATACTATCTAACCATGCACAGTCAGAGGCGTATTCAGCTCGGGAGATATGGGTTCACGTGAACCCATACTCCTTTCCCTAAATCATGTATAATAATGTGTTATTTCTTTAAAATTACTTAAATATATGCGTGTGAACCCATTCTCAAAGACTTTTATGGTGTAACTATTACCGGGTGCACCTTTAAAAGTGAAATTAGCGGTTCAAATCCCACTCCGAATGGTCTTATTTTCAGCATGGAGTATAAATATATGTGAAAATTAGTAAAATTTTAAAAAGAATATAATTTTGAACCTATAATTTCAACTGTGTAGTGGGTTCATGGTAAAAGACTAAAGTTATACCCGTCAAATATAAATTCTAGTTGCACCTCTATACAATAGTGCACCCATCCTCTTGAAATCCTGGATCCCTATGCATGCACTAGTGTTCGTATATTGTAATCATTCTCATTGTGCAACTCATGAAGTTTCGTTATACTTGTCTTTTTGGGATTAATGAAATTTCTTTTAATAATGTAAAAGAAGATGGATTAAGTAAATCCGTCTAAACCTGCTCTGCAGAGATTGGCTAGAACTACAGACAAAACCTCAAAGAAAAAAATAAAAAGGAAAGTGTCAATTGAAATGCTATTAGCCAGTGCAGTTTGAGTTTTGTTATAAATTGTAAGAGTTTCAAGGTTGGAGCTATTTGGCTAAAAAAGATAGCATTCTTGCAATGCACAAGGATTATAAATTAATCTATCTATATCTATATCTATCTATACTATATTAAAAAGCACGAAGGCCATTAGCAAAATGTTGTTCGTCTTTTTTACCCTTTTAAAATATTATTCACACTGGACAAAATAATCATTTTATAATTTCTCCTATATTTAAAAATAATCATTTAATTATTTTCCTAATATTTAGTACTTGCCTTTTCAATTCCTTACCATTCTAAAATTCCTACACTTTTCAACTCACAATAGGTTTCGACCATTTATAGTCCTTTTAGGGTTATGAGGGTTTTTATAATTAATAAAATCTTGAAAAATTAATTTTTATAAAAATATATTAGGATAAATTATATAGGTGAACGAGCACTTGAACTCCTTTTGAATTTAGGAGTCTTTATTTTTAATAAAATTTTCTTTGTATTTGAACTATATATATACACAAGATTTTACTTACATAAATTTGTTCCTATTTATATTATATAATTTTAATTATAATTCATTCTATATTGTTTTACTAAATAATATATGCGACTTTTTGACCTCTATCACTTTGCTTGATGAGATATGAATTGCTCCTTAGCAGGTGAATTCTTAAGCTTTTCTTTGTCATTCTTTAGAATAATATTGTAACCTTTGGTAGTCTTTTCTTGTTTTAATTAGTTGCTATTTTTGTTTTTGCTTTTATATTGCTTTGGAAGAATTATTTTCATTTAAGTATTTTGCTTTTCTTACTGACCATCCAGTTATATTTTGTTAAGAATAAAAGATTATGTTAGTTAAGATTTGTGTTTAATATTCAGGTTTCCTTTTTTTATAGCTCATTTCAAAATTTAGGCTAACATCTTTTCCTTTCTTATTTTCCATCCAATTTAATTTTATTTAAGAAAAAGATTCTGCCGTTTGAGAATTTGGATTAAACGAGGGTTCATCACGTTTGAAAGTATCCAAACAACGCCATTGCTGATTTATAAAAGAGCTCCTCTCCGGCCACATACATCCATCAACTCTTCTAGGTATGCTTCTCTGCTTCTCTTCCTTTTTTTTTTGTAATATGAAAAATACTTAACTGCAATGTAGTAGGTTATATGTTATAAATAGTAACTAACGATAGTCAATTTTAACTTTTACATAACCACCTATCAATTTTAAGGGAACTTACAATTTTTTTCTTTAATTTTAATTTTATAACTTAAATACATCATTAAATAGTAATAATGTCAATTTTTTAAAGTTGTATAATATTGCTCTAGGTACACTAAAACTAGTTGTAATATAAAGACGGCATTACCATTTTCAAGAGCTTAATAAGATGTTCTCTGAGGAAGCATCTACGAGCAAAGCAAAGATTTGGCCATACCTATAAGAAAATGCTTTCAGTGGGTTGATGATTGATGAAACTTGAAATCTCGTCTTGCTAGTATATTCCCACATCGATTATGGAAAAGGAAACCAGCAGAAGGCAGAGAGTATAACTTGAGCGAGTTAGTATGAACTAAAGTATACCTTTCTCGGCCTTTTGGCTAAGATCAAGTGTAGTATCTGTTCTTATCGGTTTAATATCTGATACGTGAGTAATTGACTCACACGATATTAACTCAATTTTTTTAGGGGGAGAGGCCATTATGGTAGCTTGCTATTGGGGCTCTCAAGTGTCGCCTTGGTGTTGCACTATTACCTTGGCCTGGCACACCCCACCCATTCTAGTTCCAATGTTGTGTTTACACTTAGGGTTAGAGAGACAACAAGCTGTATCTCAACATTTGATGATTGCTAGAAAATTGTTTAAATTATGTTGTATGAAATTACTGATCATTGTATAGCTGCGCAAAAATGGGAATAAAATCGATGAGATTTTAGAAGTACACCTCAAGAATTCCATTCTTAGAAATCACTTTCTTGGCTGATGTGGTAGCACCACCATATAGAAAACTAGAGTGTTGAAAAACACCCCTTCATCAGATGCCAAGAACAAAAACTTACTGCTACCCTTCTATTTTGGACTATTGTATATAGAAGCATCACACTTTGCTTGTACACCAACCTTCCCATCCTTCATAGTTATTTCATAGGCTTCCCTTTCTTTTTGCAAGAACAAAAGCATGAAAGTTGAGAACAATTTCTTCCATACAAAACAAGCCAAATTTTTAATTACTTTCCGTTTACAACATAATCCCTTTTAACAATTCATGGCATCAATACAAAAACAATGAAATTAAATAGTAGCGGAAGTCTTAATTATAGAAACTGAATCAACATGCGGAATAGTCAAATATAGTCCTCTACCCAAGACTGGTGTCACAATACACACAAACTGCTAAGAAATACTAAATACAAACGTCTGAAAGAAAACATAAGCTGTTTGTCTCGAATACAATGAGGCAACAGGCTAAGAAGAGAGAATAAGGGAGACGTCGGGCTTGCGGACGCATGCAAGGCTACCTCGGGTCCACCGGACTGACGGCCTACTCCCGTACTAATGCTGCTGCTGCTGCTCGAAACCTGGACCTGTGCAAACAGCACAGAGTGTAGCATCAGCACAACCGACCCCATGTGCTGGTAAGTGTCTGGCCTAACCCCGGCGAGGTAGTGACGAGGCTAGGACCAGACTCCAGATAAACCTGTGCAGATATATATACAAGTATAACGGAAAAGTAGCAAGAAAATAACAATTTAAGCTGGGGAAGGGAGCATGCTTCAGGGTAATAGATATAATCAAAATATCAGGAATAATGGTACATACATCTACAGTTTAACTTCTAACAATAATGAAAAGGTAAAACAACTTTCATATTCAACTCATCTTGTTGCAGGCGTGCAACCCGATCCTATTTCTCATTATCTCGTGGTAGGCGTACCACCCGCTCCCATTTCAATATCACTCGTGGTAGGCGTACCACCCGCTCCCATTTCAGTATCACTTGTGGTAGGCGTACTACCCGATCCCATTTCAATATCACTTGTGGTAGGCGTACCACCCGATCCCATTTCAATATCACTTGTGGTAGGCGTACCACCCGATCCCTTTACTTTCAACGCAATACACAATAAAATCGCGGCAAGGGAACAATCAAATTAATACTCTTTCCCGACAAGGGAAATATAACAACAAGTCAAACATCCCGACAAGGGAGAGTCAGCTATAACCAATCCTATTCAACTTCTTCCTGGCACAACTAATACCAATATTTAATCACAACGTTCGTAGGATCAAACAAGGGTACACAATTATCAAATTAAGACTCACGGTCATGCTTGACACCGACGCATGGATACTCGTCACCTTGCCCATACGTCGTACTCAACACAAACAAGTAGGAATTATGATTCAACTCCTAATCCCTCAAGCTAGGGTTAAATCAAACACTTACCTCAATGCTTTAAACTCAACTCAAGCCTAAACTATAGCTTTACCCCAAGATTCCTCCTCCAATCCGCTCGAATCTAGCCACAAATTACTCAATTACTTTACTAAACACTAAATGAATCAATTTGAATGCATAAAAATAAATTTCCCAAGTTTTTCCCAAAAATTCCAAAATCGCCTCCGGGCCCACGTGGTCAAAACCCAAGGTTCGAACCAAAATCCGGTTACCCATTCCCCCACGAACTCAAATACGCAATTTGTTTTAAAATCGGACCTCAAATTGAGGTCCAAATCCCCAATTTATAGAAAACCTAGGTTCTACCCAAAACCCCCAATTTCACCCATGAAAACCATTGATTTTAAGTTGAAAACATGTTAAATGATGTTAAAGATTGAAAGAAATGAGTAAAAACCAACTTACAAATGATTTGGAAGAAGTCTTGTTCTTGGAAAATCGCCCAAAGAGTTGTATTTTGAAAGTGGGGTGAAAAATGACTTAAAATTTGACTAAGTATGAAATTGCTGGGTCTCTGATGTCGCATTTGCGAACTGGGGTTCGCAATTGCGAACCCCGACCAAAATATGGGAATTGCGAACTCTGCTTCGCATTTGCGAAGCCAAGCCTTACAGGGGACCTTTGCATTTGCGACGAAGGTCTCGCATTTGCGAAGATAGATATCGCATTTGCGATCATAGTCAGGCCTGGGCTGGTTTCACATTTGCGAACCAGCCTTCGCATTTGTGAGTTACGCATTTGCGGACCAGGCTTCGCAAACGCGAAGCCTGCAGGCCTGTTCATACCAGATTTTTCCAAAGTTAAAATTTCACTCCGACGCCTATCCAAAACTCACCCGAGCCCTCGGGGCTCCAAACCAAATATACACACAACCTCAAAAACATCCTACAGACTTATCCGCGCGATCAAATCGCCAAAATAACATCATATACATCGAATTAAACCTCAAAATTCATAATTTCCTCAAAGTTTTCTTAAAACATCAATTTTCCATGTTAAGTCCAAAACACGTCAAACGACGTCCGATTTCAACCAAACTTCACAGAAAGCGCTTAAACCATATATAAGACTTGTACCGGGCGCCGGAACCAAAATACGGGCCCGATACCATAGTCTTTTAATCAAATTTCAGTTTCATTTTCCTTAATCATTTCCAGAAACAATTTCACACAAAAATTCATTTCTCGGTGTTGGGAAATTCGATTCCGGGCATACGCCAAGTCCCATATTTTCCTACGGACCCTCCGGGACCGTCAAATCACGGGTCCGGGTCCATTTACCCAAAATGTTGACCGAAGTCAAATTTATTCAAATTAATATCAAAATTTAGCATTTTTCTCATAGAATTCATATTTAAGCTTTCCGGTTGCGCGTCCGGACTGCGCACGCAAATCGAGGCAACCCCAAATGAGGTTTTCGAGGCCTCGGGAGCATGGAATGAATAAGAAAATAGGTGATGACCCTTTGGGTCGTCACATTCTCCACCTCTAAAACAACCGTTCGTCCTCGAACAGACAAAAGAAAGAAGTACCTGAGTCGGGGAAAAGATGAGGATAACGGCTCCGCATATCGGACTCGGACTCCTAGGTCGATGCCTCAGGAGGCTGACCTCTCCACTGAACACGCATAGAAGGAAAACTCTTGGATCTCAACTGACGAACCTGCCAGTCCAAAATAGCTACCGGCTTCTCCTCGTAAGACAGATCCTTGTCCAACTGGACAGTGCTGAAATCTAACACGTGGGCTGGATCGCCGTGATACCTCCGAAGCATGGATACATGGAAAACTGGATGCACGGCTGATAAGCTAGGCGGCAATGCAAGTCTATAAGCCACCTCTCCCACTCGATCAAGAATCTCGAACGGACCAATGAACCTAGGGCTAAGCTTGCCCTTCTTTCCAAACCTCATCACGCCCTTCATAGGCGACACTCGGAGCAATACCCGCTCACCAACCATGAAAGCTACATCTCGAACCCTACGATCCGCATAGCTCTTTTGCCTAGACTGAGCTGAACGAAGCCTATCCTGAATGATCTTGACCTTATCCAAGGCCTCCTGAACCAAATCTGTACCCAACAACCGAGCCTCTCCCGGCTCAACCATCCAACCGGAGACCAACACCGCCTACCATATAAAGCCTCATAAGGAGCCATCTGGATGCTCGACTGGTAGCTGTTGTTGTAGGCAAACTCCGCTTAAGGCAAGAACTGATCCCACGAACCTCCAAAGTCAATAACACAAGCTCGAAGCATAGGCAATGACCTTGCCATCCTGCATCAACACTGCACCAAGCCCAATACGGGAAACATCACAATAGACTGTATAAGGCCCTGAACCTGTGGGAAAAACCAATACCAGTGCCGTAGTCAGAGCTGTCTTGAGCTCCTAAAAGCTCGCCTCACACTCATCCAACCATCTGAACTGGGCACCCTTCTGGGTCAACCTGATCATCGGGGTTGCAATAGATGAGAACCCCTCCACGAACCGATGATAGTAGCCTGCCAATCCCAAGAAACTCCGAATCTCTGTAGCTGATGCTGGTCTATGCCAGTTCTTGACTGCCTCAATCTTCTTCGGGTCAACCTGAATACCCTCTGCTGATACGACATAACCCAGGAATGCAACTGAACTCAACCAAAACTCACACTTCGAAAACTTTGCATATAGCTGACTATCCTTCAGAGTCTGAAGAACCACTCTGAGATGCTGCTCGTGCCCCCTCCTAGCTGCGGGAGTATATCAATATATCATCAATGAACACTATCATGAATGAATCTAAATAAGGCATGAACACTCGGTTCATCAAGTCCATGAAAGCTGCTGGGGCATTTGTCAACCCAAATGACATAACCAAGAACTCATAATGCCCATACTGAGTGCGGAAGGCTGTCTTAGGAACATCGGATGCCCTAATCCTCAACTGATGGTAGCCAGATCTCAAGTCTATCTCTGAAAATACCTTGGCACCCTGAAGCTGATCAAATAAATCGTCAATCCTCGGCAGTGGATACTGATTCTTGATTGTAACTTGTTCAATTGCCTGTAATCAATGCACATTCACATCGAACTATCCTTTTTCTTCACAATAACACCGGTGCACCCCAAGGAAAAATGCTGGGTCTAATGAAACCCTTCTCAAGAAAATCCTGCAACTGATCCTTTAACTCTTTCAACTCTGGCGGGGACAAGCGATACGGCGGGATAGAAATGGGCTGAGTGCCCGGAGCTAGATCAATGCAAAAGTCGATATCCCTGTCGGGCGGCATACCCGGCAGGTTTGAAGGGAAAACCTCAGGAAACTCACGAATCACGGGCACAGAATCAATAGAGGGAACCTCAGCACTGGAATCACGAACATAAGCCAAATAGGCCAAACACCCCTTCTCGACCATACGTCGGGCCTTCACATACGAAGTAACACTGCGGGTAGAATGACCTGGAGTCCCTCTCCACTCTAAACGAGGCATACCCGGCAAAACTAAGGTCACCGCCTCGGCATGGCAGTCCAAAATAGCATGGTAAGGTGATAACAAGTCCATCCTCAATATAATGTCGAAGTCAACCATGTCCAACAGCAACAAATCTACTCGAGTCTAAAGACCTCTAATCACCCCAATACAAGAATGATGGGCTTGATCGACCACAATAGAATCACCCACCGGTGCAGACACATAAACAGGAACACTCAATAAATCACTAGGCGTGACCAGATACGGCGGAAAATAAAACCGAAGCTTCTCTACCACAAACCAGAACAGTACATGTACCTCCACCTCTAATACCTTTACCTCCACCTCTAATACCTTTACCTCCACAAGCCTCCAAAGACGTAGCTGATCTAACACCGGTCCG
>NW_017673849.1:57196-59696 GCF_001879085.1 Nicotiana attenuata
TCGTGGTAGGCGTATCCACTGCTCCCATTCAATATCACTCGTGGTAAGCGTATACTCGCGGTCCTTATCATATCATCTTGGTAAGGCGACACGCTCCAAATAATATGGGCGTACCACTCGCTTCCCATTTCAATATCATCCGTGTGTAGGGCGTACACTCGCTCCCATTTCAATATAATTCTTGGTTAGGCGTACCACTCGCTCCCATTTCCAATATCATTTGTGGTAGGCATACACTCGCTCCCATTCTCAATATCATTTGGTAGGCGTACCACTCCGCTCCATTTCTAATATTCATTTGTGTTAGGCGTACCCACCGCGCTCCATTTCAATAATTCAAACAGTTCCCTTAAAGGAAAAAATTTACTCTAACAAACGCAAACAATTAATTACGAGTTCATAAGACAACAAGTACACAAATTTATGATTTACTAAGGAAAACAAATAATGAAAAGTTAGCAATTAATATGGATTATAAAGGGGCAATTAGGCAATTTAAGTAATTTATATGTTGAATGTCACGTTAGCAATTGGTAGGTCACCATAATCATGTAGCAATTAAGGCATAAATTCAGACACCATACGTTGCGCAATGACACCTTGGTCTCAATAATAACAAGTAACACGATAAATGGGAAATGTTCAATGTAAAAGAATCACAGAAATATAATGGAATAGACGCAATAATGCAATTGTGAACTGAATAACAGACAAGAAAATCAATAAATAGACGTAAAGGACAACATAAACTCAATTTATCAGCCAAAGAAATCAGGAAAATCAAAGACAAATGCACGGCATCGGCCCTTCGTGCTTTTACTCTCATCCTCACCAAGCAACAATCACAACAAGGGGCAAGGGACATAAACAATAATAATAGGAATCCCGGCAAGGACACAATAAAACAATTAAATCCGGAAGGTACAACATCAATAATCTCAACGCTCCCGGCAAGGGAAAATATTCAATATCAAAAACGTCCCGGAAAGGGGAATAAATCATAAACTCTTTCTCTTTCTTTCACTTTTATCAACATAGTTACATTATCACTCGAGCCAATGCTCCAAAGATTACTTATCTCATATACCTTCACAAATTTGTATTTCAACTCGAAACAAACGCACCCGAAGTTCAAAGACCACAATTTCCTTTCACAAGATCTTTTCAACATTATAGAAGTCATAAATTTTAGCATGGAAGGCAATAACAAACAACCAAATCTATCACAAAATAGGAGACTTCACGGTCATGCTAACACCAATGTATAGATACTCGTCACCGTGGGCCTATACATCGTACTCGGACAAATTAACAGAGTTACAATTAAGAACCCCAACTCCTATTCCCTCAAAGCTAAGGGTTTAAACAAGACACTTACCTCGATTGCCTTGAATTCCACTCAAACCTCAACTATCGCTTAACCCCAGTGATTCAATTCCACCTCCAATCCGCTCGAATCTAGCCACAAATTACTTAATTACTTTAATAAACACTAAATGAATCAATTTGAATGCATAAAAATGAATTTTCCAAAGTCTTTCCCAAATTTTCAAAAATCGCCCCCGGGCCCACGTGGTCAAAACCCGAAGTTCGAACCAAAACCCGGTTACCCATTCCCCCACGAACTCAAATACGCAATTTGTTTTAAAATCGGACCTCAAATTGAGGTCCAAATTCCCAATTTATAAAAAATCTAGGTTCTACCCAAAACCCCCAATTTCACCCATGAAAACCATTGATTTTAAGTTGAAAACATGTTAAATGATGTTAAAGATTGAAAGAAGTGAGTAAAAACCAACTTACAAATGATTTGGAAGAAGTCTTGTTCTTGGAAAATCGCCCAAAGAGTTGTATTTTGAAAGTGGGGTGAAAAATGACTTAAAATTCGACTAAATATGAAATTGCTGGGTCTCTGATGTCGCATTTGCGAACTGCGAACCCCGACCAAAATATGGGAATTGCGAACTCTGCTTCGCATTTGCGAAGCCAAGCCTTATAGGGGACCTTCGCATTTGCGACGAAGGTCTCGCATTTGCGAACCCTGTACCTTCGCATTTGCGAAGATAGATATCGCATTTGCGATCATAGTCAGGCCTGGGCTGGTTTCGCATTTGCGAACCAGCCTTCGCATTTGCGAGTTCGCATTTGCGAACCAGGCTTCGCAAATGCGAAGCCTGCAGGCCTGTTCATACCAGATTTTTCCTAAGTTAAAAATGCACTCCGACGCCTATCCAAAACTCACCCGAGCCCTCGGGGCTCCAAACCAAATATACACACAACCTCAAAAACATCCTACGGACTTATCCACGCGATCAAATCGCCAAAATAACATCATATACATCAAATTAATTCTCAAAATTCATAATTTCCTCCAAGTTTTCTTAAAACATCAATTTTCCATGTTAAGTCCGAAACACGTCAAACGACGTCCGATTTCAACCAAACTTCACAGGAAGTGCTTAAACCATATATAAGACTTGTACCGCGCGTCGGAACCAAA